>NC_034190.2:43143698-43443698 GCF_002021735.2 Oncorhynchus kisutch | reverse complement strand
TTTGTGAAGTGCACCAGTCCGTCCTGCTGCAAAGCACCCCCACAACATGATGCTGCCACCCCCGTGCTTCGCGGTTGGGATGGGTTTCTTCGGCTTGCAAGCCTCCCCCATTTTCCTCTTAACATAACGATGGTCATTATGGCCAAACCGTTCTATTTTTGTTTCATCAGACGAGAGGACATTTCTCCAAAAAGTATGATCTTTGTCCCCATGTGCAGTTGCAAACCGTAGTCTGGCTGTTTTATAGCGGTTTTAGAACTGTGGCTTGTTCCTAGCTGTGTGGCCTTTCAGGTTATGTTGATATAGGACTCGTTTTACTGTGGATATAGATACTTTTGTACCCGTTTCCTCCAGCATCTTCACAAGATCCTTTGCTGTTGTTCTGGGATTGATTTGCACTTTTCGCACCAAAGTACGTTCAACTCTTCACAAAGTAGAATCGCAATTCAACGGCTCAGACACAAGAGGTATGTGGCAGGGTCTACAGTCAATCACGGATTACAAAAAGAAAACCAGCCCAGTCACGGACAAGGATGCCTTGCTCCCTGGCAGACTAAATAGCTTTTTTGCCCGCTTTGAGGACCATACAGTGCCACTGACACGGCACGCAACCAAAACATGCGGACTCTACTTCACTGCAGCCGAGGTGAGTAAAACATTTAAACGTGTTAACCCTCGCAAGGCTGCAGGGCCAGACGGCATCCCCAGCCGCGCCCTCAGAGCATGCACAGACCAGCTGGCTGGTGTGTTTATGGACATCCCTATATCCTTATCCCAGTCTGCTGTTCCCACATGCTTCAAGAGGGCCACCATTGTTCCTGTTCCCAAGAAAGCTAAGGTAACTGAGCTAAACGACTACCGCCCCGTAGCACTCACTTCCGTCATCATGAAGTGTTTGAGAGACTTGTCAAGGACCAGATCACCTCCACCCTACCTGACACCCACTCCAATTTGCTTACCGCCCGAATAGGTCCACCGACGACGCAATCTCAACCACACTGCCCTAACCCATCTGGACAGGAGGAATACCTATGTGAGAATGCTGTTCATCGACTACAGCTCTGCATTTAACACCATAGTACCCAAACTCATCATCAAGCTCGAGACCCCGGGTCTCGACCCCGCCCTGTGCAACTGGGTACTGGACTTCCTGACGGGCCGCCCCCAGGTGGTGAGGGTAGGCAACAACATCTCCACCCCGCTGATCCTCAACACTGGGGCCCCACAAGGGTGCGTTCTGAGCCCTCTCCTGTACTTCCTGTTCACCCACGACTGTGTGGCCACGCACGCCTCCAACTCAATCATCAAGTTTGCGGACGACACAACAGTGGTAGGCTTGATTACCAACAACGACGAGACGGCCTACAGGGAGGAGGTGAGGGCCCTCGGAGTGTGGTGTCAGGAAAATAACCTCACACTCAACGTCAACAAAACTAAGGAGATGATTGTGGACTTCAGGAAACAGCAGAGGGAACACCCCCCTATCCACATCGATGGAACGGTAGTGGAGAGGGTAGTAAGTTAAGTTCCTCGGCGTACACATCACAGACAAACTGAATTGGTCCACCCACACAGACAGCATTGTGAAGAAGGTGCAGCAGCGCCTCTTCAACCTCAGGAGGCTGAAGAAATTCGGCCTGTCACCAAAAGCACTCACAAACTTCTACAGATGCACAATTGAGAGCATCCTGTCGGGCTGTATCACCGCCTGGTACGGCAACTGCTCTGCCCACAACCGTAAGGCTCTCCAGAGGGTAGTGAGGTCTGCACAACGCATCACCAGGGGCAAACTACCTGCCCTCCAGGACACCTACACCACCCGATGTCACAGGAAGGCCATAAAGATCATCAAGGACAACAACCACCCGAGCCACTGCCTGTTCACCCCGCTATCATCCAGAAGGCGAGGTCAGTACAGGTGCATCAAAGCTGGGACCGAGAGACTGAAAAACAGCTTCTATCTCAAGGCCATCAGACTGTTAAACAGCCACCACTAACATTGAGTGGCTGCTGCCAACACACTGACTCAACTCCAGCCACTTTAATAATGGGAATTGATGTAAAATATATCACTAGCCACTTTAAACAATGCTACTTAATATAATTTTTTACATACCCTACATTATTTCTCATATGTATACGTATATACTGTACTCTATATCATCTACTGCATCTTTATTTAATACATGTATCACTAGCCACTTTAAACTATGCCACTTTGTTTACATACTCATCTCATATGTATATACTGTATTCGATACCATCTACTGCATCTTGCCTATGCCGCTCTGTACCATCACTCATTCATATATCTTTATGTACATATTCTTTATCCCTTTACACTTGTGTGTATAAGGTAGTAGTTTTGGAATTGTTAGCTAGATTACTCGTTGGTTATTACTGCATTGTCGGAACTAGAAGCACAAGCATTTCGCTACACTCCCATTAACATCTGCTAACCATGTGTATGTGACAAATAAAATTTGATTTGAGGAGACAGAACACGTCTCCTTCCTGAGTGGTATGGCGGGTGCGTGGTCCCATTGAGTTTATAATTGCGTACTATTGTTTGTACAGATGAACGTGGTAGCTTCAGGCATTTGCTCCCAAGCATGAATCAGACTTGTGGAGGTCTCCGATTTGTTTCTGAGGTCTTGGCTGATTTCTTTTGATTTTCCCATGATGTTAAGCAAAGAGGCACTGAGTTTGAAGGTAGGCCTTGAAATACATCCCACAGGTACACCTCCAATTGACTCAAACTATGTCAATTAGCCTAACATCCTTTTCTGGAATTTTCCAAGCTGTTTAAAGGCACAGTCAACTTAGTGTATGTAAACTTCTGACCCACTGGAATTGGGATACAGTGAATTGTAAGTGAAATAATCTGTCTGTAAATAATTGTTGGAACAATTACTTGTGTCATGCACAAAGTAGATGTCCTAGCCGACTTGCCAAAACTCTAGTTTGTTAACAAGAAATTTGTGGAGTGGTTGCAACATGAGTTTTAATGACACCAACCTAAGTGTATGTAAACGTCCTACTTTAACTGTGTGTGTGTGTGATATATGTATATGTATATATATGGGGTTGTTTGTCTGACCATATGCTTGACAGTTGACATGTACTCGCTGGAGGCATAAATAAAGGTGCCCTAGATGGGACTAATTGACCTGTGCCGTCACAAACCTGAATGTGCAAATGGCATGCTGTGTTTGAACAAGCAGACACATTTAACCTAAGAAATTTGGTTACAGCTTTGTATGTCAGTTACGCAACCCATCTCGCCTACATGTCTGTCAGAGCTTCCGGCTGTCAGCTGAATAGATCAGTCTGTCAGGCTTCAATCTACCTCGCCTCGATTGTATTGATTATTCTTTGGGAAAGGGCGAGAGATAAAAACAGTACCTAGCCTGTCAGGCTATGAGAGGACATCAATGCTTCACCTAGACAGCTAGTCCACAGGGGCCCAGTCCCCTGACAGAAGGACAAGAAAGATTTCACCTGCATTCAAAACAAGTAACGCCTCACTCTTTGGGAAAAAGAGGAAGAAAATAGCAGGCTGCCCTCTGATATAAAATGTCAGCCGGATGAAAAAAAATTAACTAGTTCACCTGCATTCCACAGGCCAAGAGTTGCAAATGGACACTGACACTATGGATTTTGGGCTGAGGCAGAGGCTTTTCTCATAGCGTGGAAGAATGTCTTGAAAACAGAGAGCGATGAAAAACAATTAAGATCATCTCTCAAAGGTTGAGAATAACAAGTCCTTTGTTTGAACATCACGTCATAATTCAAAAGTTTTATGCAATTATTTCTCTTTTTTGTATTTTGGTGGAATTGTTGTTTCTCATTTCCGGGGCTATGTGAAAGAACAGGAAAATAAAAACATCTTCAGAGCAAATCGGCCTCACCATGGCAACAGTATTGATCAACTCTCCTGGGTCCTCAGAAAAAATCTATCCCTCGTCAATTTCCCAGCATTAACAGTTCAGCGGCCACTCACACCTTAAATAGACAACAGCGATATTTAGTGTCTGGCAGTAAAACCTACAATCTGTATTTAACTTCCCGGATGTTCCATTTATCACAGGGGGGAGATTAACACAATGGCTGGGTTATATGGTGACTTTCACTGAAATCCTCACTGAAGGATCACAACACTGATCCACGAAGATGATCAACCCCCTCTGGGACTCTGTCCATACAGTTTCACTGCAGACAAAGAGAATATTCCACCACATTCCACGATTTATGGGATTGTGCACTGACTGGATTTGAAGAGATTATGACAACGATCATGGTTGACTGATACATCCAAATATTTTAACCTTCATCTAAATAAATAATTGTACTTTTATATGAAGAGTATTTAACTTTGTTGGTAAGTATTGTTTACTTAGTTTACATTGCACAACTAGTACTTCATATTCTTTATCACTGACAATGTACAGAAAATGACATCAGGCGCAGCTTGTCTGATAGAACAAGATGTAATTTATGAAGTAGGGAGTTTTTTCTTCCAATTTTAAAAGCAGAAATTGCACTTGCTTTTTCAGTCAGGCTTGAACAGGTGTTACATTCTGCTTTCGAGAAAATGTATTCTCAACTTGATGGATTGGAGTTGAAAACAATCTGTGAAACTTCTAATTGCGACCACAAATGAATCAGTTGCAGTGAGAATGATGAGAGTAAATGGGCAGGGAGCTGTCATTCCCAGATTATATTGATTACCACTGGGACTCATAGCCAATTCCTCTTGATCAATGTTTACTATCAATATGATCATCATGACTAGAACATGAGGGAGAGAAAGAGCAAAAAAATTAAAGGAGACCATATTGTCTCAATATTGAAATCTGTTGAAAATCGAGACTTTTAATCAAATCTACTGTATCCTCCCCGGGATTTGTGTAGAGTTTGACTGTGTGGATCAACATAGCCAGTGACAGCTATAGACAGCAGCCAGAGCAGTGCAGTGGTGGAAATTAACATAAATGCAGAGTGACTGCCTGAGCAAATGCAGGAAGGAGCTTTGTGACAGCGCCTGTCAACCCACTGATTCCCCGAGCCTGATTACTACGCCGACGCTCCGGTGCCACTGCAAACACCCCACCTACGCTACTGCTGCAGCCTGACACACAGACAGACACTGGAGCACCTGGAGACGACAGGATTAGAGGCTTAGTATCCTTAGTATCCCCCCCCAAGGAATCTTATATGATCTCCAAGTCCCCTGACACCCCCATAACTTTTCTATGATGTGGATGAGTTCTAATGCTATACTCAGGGAACATATTTTAGACATAATCACTCGCATTTGAGAAAGACAAACAATTATTGTCCTTCGGGTGCCTTCACTCGAACAAAGAATCCTGATTCCAACCTTGCAGAGATAATGGTAGAGGGAATTTAACCCCATCAACTAGCATATCCACCCAACAGAGCCACAAAGCCCTTGAGACCAGCATGACTGGATTGGTCTGGTAAAGATTGGTATTAAGAGAGAGAGGGTAACAGTGTGTGTCTGTGGCTTCCATAAAGCACCTAAAAGGATGTCAAGTACCTTGATGGCTTCAGCCTCTTTTAAACAGCTACTTAGTCCTGTGCTGTGCTTGGTTTAATTGATCTGGGAAAACACAATTATGGCGTTGACTGTAAGTCACAATCTGTTACCACAAGACACTACCGCAAACACTAACTCAAGTTCTTGGCCTTCTGAACAGCACATCTTATATCTTCAGACAAGATAACTTGCTTAGATGTTGGCTTGTACAGTGGCAAATTAATACACACTTTCAAGTAATTGCATATTTTGCTCTAAATGTGTGTTTTTAATAATTAATTTGTTGTATTGGAGCTCTGCTAGGTGCCTCATTCCACTTCAGTACTAACCGTGGGCAGACTATGTCTGTGTTCTTCTGACTCTCAACAAGGCTAAAGGACAGGTATGTAGGCCTGTGTGAAGAAAACAGGGAGTACTTAAACATTGAGGTCACTGTGTCTCATTATAAACTAAAACATTACATATTCTGGAATTAGCCAAGTCAACATAATCACGGGGCACAAAATAATTGTTAGGCTACTTAAAAAAAGACAGCTTGGGGAGACCTCATTTTCGCTCAAGAAATTGAAACATCAAATAGTTATCCTGTGCAACAATGTCAGAACCACAACAGTTGTCAAAAATGCCTAAAATAACTTAACAACCGATGGTGATACCTGTGTAGCCTTCTTCATTCGGTTACAATAGTGTTGTTTTTTTACTAGTGCATGGGTGTGAGTGTGTCGAAGCCCCTTCACATCGCATTCAACCCACCATGGAGAAATGGAAAGGCAGACTGGGGGAGAGGGAGGGATAGGGAGGCAGCCGGGAAGCGGGGGGCTTTTCTTTCAGCACCACCAGGGAAGCGCAACAGTCCCACCACTCAAACTCAGCCTTTTCTCAATTCTCCTCAATGTAAATAAGAGAGAACTTGAGAAGTATGTAGACCAAGGATTTGGTTGGATTTGTAGAGGCTAGGACTCTCTCGTTCTTTTCTTTTAGAGAAAATAGGGGATCAAAATATAACGTAATAGTATATAATAATAACAAGTAGCCTATAGATTGTCGAATAAAAGTAGGCTAGACAAATAGCATAATAAAATAGGACTAGTTTGCACATGTTGTTTCAAACACATTTAGCTAAATTTAAACTACATTTCATCCACAGATAGGCCCAGAGGTAACTCACCTGAAAGAGGCGCAAAATGTTGGCGACCATAATCGATACGGAACTTGCCGAGGCTCCAACGACTCCAACCACTTTCTCGGGCTTGACGAACACGGGCGGTTCTCCATTGGTGCACCTCACATCTGAAGTGTCCTTCTGTATCAATGCCTGAACGAAAGTTAATGATTGTTCAAGCGCATATGTATCCCTCGAACAAGTGTCTAGCACCCGGGCGCCTAGGGTGATGTTGGGTAAAAGTTGATCGTCGAGGTTAATTTGATCCAGAGCATACAGCATGGCCTCCAGCCGATGGATCCCGTTCTCCTTTTTGATATCTCCACAAGGCGTGCTTTCGGTCCCTCTGGTGTGCACAGGGAAGAGGCCACCGAGGGTCAAATGTCCCTCAATCCGGATAGAATGGGGTGCGTAAACCTCTTGCGACAGCGCAAAATCCACCAACGTTCTAATCAACCAAAACACTCTCCATAGAAAGCGAGGGTGTTGCTTTGTTCCGAGAGCGTAACGAGCCATGATGCTCCGACGGTTGAGTTAGTTCTAGCGAAAGGGGAGGCTGCAATCCGCCTATATTACTACCTAAATGGCAGTAAAGTGAGTTCATACGAGCCAATTCCTATTACCAAGGAGGAGATTCAACAAGCTGGATGAAAAAAAATCGAGACGCCTTCGGTTCCAACTAAGGCAAACTGCGCCCATCACTTGACTGCCAGGAGTGCTTGGCGTAGCTTGTTGAATCGAAAAACACCCTTTGACGAGGATTCAAAATTGCTCAGGTTAACGAGGCAATTGACATCATTTGTCTGAGAAAACATCAATAATATAGACTTTACGCAAGGGTTCCACGGTCACAAAAGTATTTATTACTGTAGGCTAACCAAAGCAACACCTATCACATTAAAAGTAAAAGGGGTCTGATCATAACAATCTGAGGAAAAGGCATACGGTAAAATGTATTTCACAGAACTAATAGATCGACAAGATCGAACAGCCTTTAAAAAAAATGCTATTTGATCTTAGGTCCAGCAGAACTGGGTGACATTCTTTTTGCCGAGGCCAACTTCACATGAGCGCAGTGACGGATCTGGCGTGCCCGCTATGATCTGCCTGCGCGTCTCGGTCGACCAGGAGTCTATAACATCACTAAAAATCTCCACGAATAAAACTACGATCGTTGGATCGACATATAGAAGTGAACCAAAACGCAAACACGCTATCCTTCTTTCTTTATCGTCTTCTACTCCGCCAAAAAAATCGTATATTCCTTAAACAAATTAATGACTCACAGAATAACTCACCACGCGCGATTAGTTTTCACCCGCTATCATTGAGAGGCGTCATTCAATCTGCTTGAAAAACCCCGAGGTGAATTAACCTGCTTCAAGATGGGTTCCAAATATTCTACCTGTAGAAAGTCCTCTTTAGGAGGTTTGGGCAAGTGTTTAAATCCTCTGTCAGTGCGTCGTCTTTAGGCTACATTACTCAGTCAAGGCAAAACATTGTAGACCACAAGTTTAATCCATTCCTGCCTTCACATTATCGACGTCGGCGCGCACTGAGCCTTTTGCCTCACGCAGTCGTCTGGCGGTCGGTTGAAATCCCAAATCCCTCTCTCGCACTCACCCACCTAATTATACATTTGTGGAAACAAATATCTGAAATGCCACCATAATAGTCAGCTCATCTGGGATAAAAAAATATGTCATTTGACAGTGCTGATTATGTAGACGTTTCACGAGTATACAATACAGTCCACCTGTGTTGAGAATACTGCCTACTTCTTCAACTCCAAGAGAGATAATTTTAGATATTTTACAATGATCCTTAGCTGTGGATTGTATATCACTTTCATAAAATGGTACTCAGTATATAGGCCCAATTTCTCTGAAGTTAATTGGTAAAAAATAATGTATTTTGTGCCTGCTCAGAACCTTTACGCTAAACAGACTAACAAAACGAGCGTGCCTCTATATAAAACACGAGTGCTGACAGGCAACTACACAGACAATAACCCATAAAACCAAAATGGCAACCTAAATAGGATCCCCAAATCAGAGACAACGATAAACACCTGTCTCTGATTGGGAACCAATTCAGGCCACCATAGACCTATAAATACCTAGACATACAAAAACCCATAGATATAGAAAAAACCCTAGACAAGTGACCACACATACCCACCCTTGTCACAAACTGACCTGACCAAAATAGTGCAGAAAACATAGATAATTAAGATCAAGGCGTGACACTTAGGCCCTAATCTATGGATTTCACATTACTGGGAATTATGTTGGACACAGATACCTTAAAAAAAGGTAGGGGTGTCAACCAGAAAACCAGACAGTATCTGGTGCAACACATCTCCTTCACATAGAGTTAATCAGGCTGTTGATTGTGCCCTGTGGAATGTTGTCCTACTCCTCTTCAATGGCTGTGCGAAGTTGCTGGATAGTGGTGGGAACTGGAACACGCTGTGTACGCGTCGATCCAGAGTATCCCAAATATGCTCAATGGGTGACATGTCTGGCGAGTATGCTGGCCATGGGAGAACTGGGACATTTTTAGCTTCCAGTAATTGCGACATGGGGGTGTGCATTATCATGCTGAAACATGGGGTGATGGCGGATGAATGGCATGACAATGGGCCTCAGGATCTCGTCACGGTATATCTGTTGATAAAATGCAATTGTGTTTGTTGTCGGTAGCTTGTGCCTGCTCATAGCATAACTCCACCGCCACCATGGGGAACTCTGCTCACAATGTTGACATCAGCAAACTGCTCGCGCACACGACCCCATACTCCAGTTATAATCAACTTTATTCAGCCACGGGCCGATTCTTTCTTGAGCAGATGGTCGGCGGGCTGTAGCATACACTGAACAAAAATATAAAACACAACATGTAAAGTGTTGGTCCCATGTTTCATGAGCTAAAATAAAAAATCCCAGAAATGTTCTATACACACACAAAGCTTATTTCTCTCAAGTTTTTGCACAAATTTGTTTACATCCCTGTTAGTGAGCATTTCTCCTTTGCCAAGACAATCCATCCACCTGACAGGTGTGGCATATCAAGAAGGTGATTAAACAGCATGATCACTACACAGGTGCACTTTGTGCTGGGGACAATAAAAGGTCACACAAAATGTGACAATGCAAGAGATTTCTCAAGTTTGGAGGGAGCGTGCAATTTGTATGCTGTCCACCACAGCTTTTGCCAGATAATTTAAGGTTATTTCTCTACCATAAGCCGCATCCAATGTTGTTTTAGAGATTTTGGAAATACGTCCAACCGGCCTCAGAACAGCATGTCACTTGTAACCTCACCAGCCCAGGACATCCACATCCGCCTTTTTCACCTGCAGAATATTCTGAGACCAGCTATCTGGACAGCTGATGAAACTGTGGTTTTTGCACAACCAAAGAATTTCTGTAGCAACTGTCACAAACCGTCTCAGGTAATCAAATCTGCTAGCTTGTCGTTCTCCACAAGGTCTTGACCTGACTGCAGTTCGGCATCGTAACAGACTTCAGTAGGCAAATGCTCACCTTCAATGGCCACTGGCACGCTGGAGAATTGTGCTCTTCACGGATGAATCCCGATTTCATCTGTACTAGGCAGATGGCAGACAGCATGTACAGTGTTGTGTGGGCGAACAGTTTGCTGATGTCGACGTTGTGAACAGAGTGTCCCATAGTGTCGATGGGGTTGTGGTATGGGCAGGCATAAACTGTGGACAACGAACACAATTACATTTTATCGATAGCAATTTGAATGCACAGAGATACCATGACGAGATCCTTAGGGCCATTGTCCTGCCAATCATCCGCCGCCATCACCTCATGTTTCAGCCTGATAGTGCATGGCCCCATACCGCAAGGATCTGTACACAATTCCTGGAAGCTGAAAATGTCTCAGATCTCCCATGGCCTGCATACTCACCAGACATGTCACCCATTGAGCACGTTTGGGATGCTGTGGATCGACGGGAACAACAGGGTGTTCCAGTTCCCGACAATACTCAGCAGCTTTGCACAGCCATTGAAGAGGAGGGGGACAACATTCCACAGGCTACAATCAACAGCCTGATCAACGCTGTGTGAAGGAAATGTGTCTCGCTGCATAAGGCAAATGGTGGTCACAACAGATACAGACTGGTTTTCTGATCCATGCCCCTACCTTTCTCTTAAAGGTATATGTGAGCAACAGTTGCATATTTGTTTTCCCAGTCATGTCAACTCCATAGATTAGGGCATAAGGAATTTATTTCAAATGACTTATTTTCTTATATGAACTGTAACTCAGTAAAACCTTAGAAATTGTTGCATGTTGCATTTATATTTCTGTTCAGTGTAATTACAAATTATTTGTAGACAATTTGACCGCAAGAATCCCAAACATATCATTTCAAACCTTGCTTACATTTGTATACAATCACTTATCACTACCCCATAAGACTTCTGAACATCTAATCAAATGGCAACCCAGACTGTTAGCACTGCCCCCCTCCCTCTTTTACGCTGCTTCTACTCTCTGTTATTATCTATGAATAGTCACTTTAATAACTCTACCTACATGTACACTACCGTTAAAAAGTTTGGGGTCACTTAGAAATGTCCTTGTTTTTGAAAGAAAACCACATTTTTTGTCCATTAAAATTGGATCGGAAAGTACAGTGTAGACATTGTTGATGTTGTAAAAATTACTATTGTAGGTGGAAATGGCAGATGTTTTAAATGGAATACCTACATAGGCATACAGAGGCCAATTATCAGCAACCATCACTCCTGTGTTCCAATGGCACATTGTGTTAGCTAATCCAAGTTTACCATGTGAGAAATTGCCAAGAAACTGAAGATCTCAAACAACCCTGTGTACTACTCCCTTCACAGAACAGCACAAACTGGCCCTAACAAGAATAGAAAAAGGAGTGGGAGGCCCCGGTGCACAACTGAGCAAGAGGACAAGTACATTAGAGTGTCTAGTTTGAGTAACAGATACCTCATCAGGTCCTCAACCGGCAGCTTCATTAAATAATACCCACAAAACACAAGTCTCAAAGTAAACAGTGAAGAGGCGACTCCAGGATTCTTGGTCAAATAACCCTTACGCAGCCTGCAGGTGTGTTTTGGGTCATTATCCTGTTGAAAAACAAATTATAATTCCACTAAGCACAAACAAGATTGGATGGCGAATCGCTGCAGAATGCATTTATTTGGCTGCAATCTGAGGTGCAGTTATCTCTAATGAACCTATCCTCTGCAGCAGAGGTAACTTTGGGTCTTCCTCTCCCGTAGCGATCCTCATGAGAGCCAGTTTCATCATAGCACTGGATGGTTTTTGCGAATGCACTTGAAGAAATGTTCAAATTCTTGACATTTTCCGGATTGACTGACCATCGTGTCTTAAAGTAATGATGGACTGTCGTTTCTCTTTGCTTATTTGAGCTGTTATTGCCATAATATGGACTTGTTCATTTACCAAATAGGGCCATCTTCTGTTTACCACCCCTAGCCTTGTCACAACACAACTGATTGGCTGAAATGCATTAAGGGAAGAAATTCCAAAAATGAACTTCTAACAAGACACATCTGTTTATTGAAATGCATTCCAGGTGACGTCCTCGTGAAGATGGTTGAGAGATTGCCAAGAGTTTGGGATCCTGAGTGGCGCAGCGGACTAAGGCACTGGATCACAGTGTTAGGGCCGTCACTGCAGACCCTGGTTCAATTCCAGGCTGTATCACAACTGGCCATGATTGGGAGTCCCATAGGGCGGTGCACAATTGGCCCAGCATTGTCTGGGTTAGGGTTTGGCTGGGGTAAAATAATAATTTTTCTTAACTGTCTTGTTTAGTTAAATAAAGGTGAAAAAAATCAGGAGTGTGCAAAGCTGTCATCAAGGTAAAGGGTGACTACTTTGAAGAATCTCTAATATAAAATATATTTTGATTTGTTTAACACTTTTTAGGTTACTAAATGATTCCAAATATGTTATTTAATACTTTTGATTTCTTCACTATTATTCTACAATGTAGTAAATAGTAAAAATAAAGAAAACTCTCGAATGAGTAGGTGTGTCCAAACGTTTGACTGGTACTGTACATACATTCTACCAGGGGCGTCTCCGAGGGGTCGGGTAGGCTGTTTGGAGTGACTGGATTTAAGACCATGTGGACACCACTGAGTGGGCTGACAGGCTGTGTGAAATCAAAGCTTCTGGAAGAATGGCTCGACCAGCAAAGGAGAGTTGAGCATAGTTCAGTGTAGACGTCTTTCATCAAGTCATAAAAGGAACAGAAACGGGACAGTCTTCAGTTGACTGGTGTAGCTGGCAAGGTAACTGCTGTTGAATTTCAAAGAAAAAAACTAAACTCGTGTTAATTTGCAGTGCTGAGCTAGTAATGTAAATGACATGTAACATTAGCTAATGTTTCATCCCCTCTAGACTGAGGTGAATGAATAAGCTACGCTAGTGAATAGCTACCACAGCCAGGTCAGCTCTAGCATCTAGTTATCTGTCAGATAGTAATAATGGCATCTGCATACCTGTCACGATCGTCGTAAGAACATTCGGACCAAAGCGCAGCGTGATATGGGTTCCACATATTTATGAAACGCACAAAGCAATAAAAAGCAAATGATACGTGAAGCTATGGAGTGCTCACAGGCAACTACACATAAACAAGATCCCACAACTCACAGTGGGGGAAATGGCTTCCTAAATATGATCCCCAATCAGAGACAACGACAAACAGCTGCCTCTGATTGGGAACCATACCAGACCAACATAGAAATAAAACAACCTAGATTATCCACCCTAGTCACACCCCGACCTAACCAAAATAGAGAATAAAAAGGCTCTCTATAGTCAGGGCATGACAGTACCCCCCCCCCCCCCCCCCCCCCCCCTCCCAAAGGTGCAGACTCTGGCCGCAAAACCTGACTCTATAGGGGAGGGTCTGGGTGGGCATCAAGCGTTGGTGGCGGCTCCAGTGCGAGGCGAAGTACCCACTCCGCTCGCAGATCGACCAGCATCGGTGGCGGCTCTGGTGCGGGACGACGAACCCGCTCATCCTGTGGATCCAGCATCGGTGGCAGCTCTGGTGCGGGACTTTGCCCCCACCCAGACCACGGGTCCGACCATGGAGCCGGGTAGAACGCCATGCCTGGACTGGGCCTTGGCGCAGAGGAAGGCTCCAGCCATGGAGTGAGACTGGACGTCATGCCTGGACTGGACATCGGCACGGAAGAAGGCTCCGGCCATGGAGCAGGACTGGACGCCTTTCCTGGACTGGACATCGGTGCCGAGGAAGGCTCCTGCCATGGAGCGGGACTGGACGCCGTGCCTGGACTGGGCCCCGGCACAGAGGGAGGAGGCTCCTGCCAAGGAGCGGGACTAGACGCTGTGCCTGGACTGGGCCCCGGCGCAGAAGAAGGCTCCGGCCATGGAGCAGGACTGAACGCCATGCCTGGACTGGACATCGACGCAGAGGAAGGCTCCTGCCATTTAGCGGGACTGGACATCGTGCCTGGACTTGGCACCGCAGCAGGAGAAGGCTTCTGCCCTGGAGCTGGACTGGACGCCGTGCCTGGACTGGGCACCGTCGCAGAGGAAGGCTCCTGCCCTAGAGCTGGACTGGACACCTGCCTGGAAGCTCCTGACCGTTGACACTCACTGGAGGTTCTGAAACGTTGTCCGTCGCGGGAGGTTCCGGACCGTGGACCCTCGCAGGAGGTTCCTGGACTGTGGACCGTCGCAGGAGGTTCCTGACTGTGGACTGTCGCAGGAGGTTCCGGACCGTTGACCCTCGCTGGAGGTTCCGGAACGTTGACCGTGGCAGGAGGTTCCAGACTGTGGACCGTCGCAGGAGGTTCCTGACTGTGGACCGTCGAAGGAAGTTCCGGACAGTGGACCATCGCAGGAGGTTCCGGACTGTGGACCGTCGTAAGAGTTTCCGGACTGTGGACCGTCATAGGAGGTTCCGGATTGTGGACCGTCGCAGGAGGTTCCAGACTGTGGACCGTCGCAGGAGGTTACGGACTGTGAGCCATCGCCGGAAGCTCTGGACTGTGAACCGGCGCCAGAAGCTCTGGACTGGGGACTGTCGCCGGAAGCTCTGGACTGGGGACCGTCGCCGGAAGCTCTGGACTGGGGACCGTCGCCGGAAGCTCTGGACTGGGGACAGTCGCCGGAAGCCTGTTGCGTGGAGCCGGCACAGGTTGCACCGGACTGGAGACACACACCTCAGGGCGAGCGCGAGGAGCAGACACAGGACGCACCGGACTGGGAAGGCGCACTGGAATCTTAGTGTGTGGAGCCGGCACAGGTGGCACCGGATTGGTGACACGCAGTTCAGGGCGAGTGCGAGGAGCAGGCACAGGACATCCCGGACTGGGGAGGCGCACTGGAGGCCTAGTGCTTGGAGCCGGCACAGGTGGTACAGGACAAGTGACACACACTTTAGGGCAAGTGCGAGGAGGAGACAAAGGACGTACCGGACTGGGAGGGCGCACTGGGGGCCTAGTGCGTGGAGCTGGCACAGGACGTACTGGGCTGTGGATGCGTACTGGAGGTATGGTGTGTTGAGCCGGCACAAATTGTCCCGGACAGATGACATACTCCGCACGGTGAGTGCGGGGAGCTGGCACAGGACGTACTGGGCTGGGAAGACGTACTGGGGACTTGGTGTGTAGAGCCGGCACACGTGGTACCGGACAGATGACACGCTCCTCAAGGCGAGTGTGGAGAGCTGGCACAGGACGTACTGGGCTGTGGTGGCGTACTGGAGACCTGGTGTGTGGAGCCGGCACAGTTTCTACCAGACTGCTAGCACGCTCCTCAGGACGAGTACGGAGAGCTGACTCAGGTGGCATCAAACTGATGACACGCTCCTTAGGGCGAATGTCATGCATCATACACCAACATAACAACTCTCTCATTTCTCTCTCCTCCAATTTCTCCATCAACTCACTGACGGTCTCTGACTCTCTCCGTTCACTCTCCTCCAATTTCTCCCTCTTCTCCCAGATTTGCTCTGGTTCACTCCTCGGCTCTGCCGACCACCACGTGTGCCACCCCCAAAAATGGTTGCTGTCTTCCGTTCTCTCCTTGCATCTGCTTCCAAGGAAGGCTTTCGTGTCCTGCCATTATTTCCTCCCAAGTCCAGAATATCTTCTCCTCCTTGATCTCTTCCCAAGCCCAGGGTACCTGCTCCTCCTGGGCACGCTGCTTGGTCCTGGTGTGGTGGGATCTTCTGTCACGATCGTCTTAAGAACATTCGGTGAAGCTATGGAGTGCTTGGGGCAACTACACATAAACAAGATCCCACAAAAGAACAGTGGGGAAATGGCTGCCTAAATATGATCCCCAATCAGAGACAACGCTAAACAGCTGCCTCTGATTGGGAACCATACCAGGCCAACATAGAAATAAAATAACCTAGATTACCCACCCTAGTCACACCCCGACCTAACCAAAATAGAGAATAAAAAGGCTCTCTACGGTCAGGGCGTGACAATATCGCTATTTAAAAGCAGTTGTTTGTACAGTGGTTCCTCCTTTAAAAGTTGTGTCATACTGCGGCACACCTTGCGTGTTGGAAGGCTCCCTCTCAGAGGACAGGCTGAGTGCTAGCAGCATGACGCCAGGTCTTATGGCATCTGGGAACAGGGAGAGGAGATTGAGCCCATGCATTCTGTGGCACGTAATTTGATTGTCAGCCATTTTTTCTGTTACTGCAAGTTATTGCTAGTTTACCACCAGAGGGCATCTTTGAGAAGCATTTGATAGTCTTCCATATTGGCATTACCAGCCAGGTAGGGCGCACGGGAGACCGGGGTTCAAGTCCCCAACGGAGAGGAATGAGTAGGCTGTCCTTGTAAATAAAAATTTGTCCTTAACTGATTCCAAATGTGTTATTTCATATTTGTGATGTATTCACTATTATTCTACATTGTAGAAAATAGTAAAAATAAAGAAAAATCCTGGAATGAGTAGGTGTGTCCAAACGTTTGACTGGTACTTGATTAATTAATTAGATTAATAGTATGGTGTTTCTATTCCATGAAAAACGTTAGGATGGAATGGAAAATATAGCACTGTACAAGGTGACCCTCATAAATTCAGAGTGTTGTCAGATTGTCAGTTTGTAAATTCAGACCGTTTCGCTCTCACGTTGTTGGGTTGATTTTAACGTCTGGCCTTACAACGGCAGTCAAACATCCAAGCAAACATTGGCTAGTTTGCTAGCTACTGCCAGACACAAATGAGACTACTCTGACCCTTTTACACGCCCTAGCAGAGCTGGTTATGCTGTTTTTGTGTTAACCACTGTAACTGTGCTGCTGGAAACAATTTAATTCTGCTTTTTGGCCAACATTTACTGACACCGGCCGTATTAAATGGGTGTTGAGTGCTCGTAAATTCATTATTCTTTGCTCTGGTACTCAGACGAGAGTGCTCTGAAATCGGAGTAGATAGCCAGAGTGAATTTACGAAAGCACCAAAATGTCCATTTGAGAACGATCAACGACTATACCATTTAGCTAAGCTAAGAATGACGGAAATAATCAAGTCAATAAATGTTGGGTAGTTAGCCTATAGTTAATATACTGTCAAGTTTGATGTATAACTACTAACGTTAGGGAGACGGCTAACATACTGGTACATACTGCTGATACGCTATGTGGTCCGTAAGGACAGCATAGCTAAAAAATTGTCAGCCAACATAATGTATAAGGTAACTTATTTGAAAAGTCATTACTTTATTCCAATGAGTAGCAAGCTACCACGAGAACGCGCTCTATCAACTCTGCGGCTTGCGAATGCTTTTGGCACACAGTCGATAGCACGCAGGACATCGGGGAAGAAGGTTGAGGGTTCAAAACCTGCTGTCTGCTTGTTTCATTTGAAGTCATGAACGTTATCCGTTTATTATTTGGTTTATATTTCCCATTCATTGTCAGTTAGAGACACACTAGCGCATTGTGTCATGTATTGTCATATTATGTCTTGTTCCTGTTCTTTCTCTTCACTCCGTTTCCCTCTGCTGGTCGTATTAGGTTACCTTCTCTTCCTCTCCTTCCCCCAGCTGTTCCTCATCTTCTCTAACTACCTCGTTCACCCTTTTCCCACCTGTTCCCTTTTTCCATCTGATTAGGTCTCTATTTCTCTCTCTGTTCCTGCTTCTTTCTTTGTCAGTTTCTCGTTTGAGTTTCTCATGCCAGAACCAAACTATCGTCTCGTTTGCTTCACCCTTGTCCCATCCTGTCGGAATCTGCCTGTTCTTCTGATGCTACGTGTGATCAGGTACCTCTGTCCGCTACGACCCGCGCCTACCCAGAGAGACCAGCAGTCTGTCGCCGCAACCCAGCTATTCTCCTCTGCTGCTAAGAAGGGGACTCTTTTGTAAATATCAGAAGGACTTTCTGTTTCATTTGTCGCCCTCTCTGAGGGTTGTCTATTTTTGCCATTTTCTACATCTGAAGAGGATCTATGTCTTCCCTGTGTTTTTACATTAAAGGACTCTGTTTTTGCTAAACCGCTTTTGGGTCCTCACTCAAGTGCACAACAGAAGAATCTGACCAAGAACGGACCCAGCGATTTCAGATCCTTTCCACTCAGCCGTCGAGATCCAGGGAGCGATGCTAGGCAGACACGAGCAGGAATTGTCTGTTGCTCGACATGCCGTTGAGACCCTGACCGCCCAAGTCTCCGACCTCACAAGACAGGTTCACCATCTCCGCCTCGATCCACCGGCCACTTCCAGGGCTTCCGAATCTCCAGAGCCCAGAATCAATAACCCGCCGTGTTACTCTGGGGAGGCCACTGAATGCCGCTCGTTCCTCACCCAGTGTGATATTGTGTTTTCTCTCCAGCCCAACACTTACTCCAGGAGCACAGCTCGTATCGCCTACGTCATATCTCTCCTTACTGGATGGGCTCGTGAGTGGGGCACGGTTATCTGGGAGGCGAGGGCTGAGTGTACTAACCAGTATCAGGACTTTAAGGAGGAGATGATACAGGTTTTTGATCGTTCTGTTTTTGGGGAGGAGGCTTCCAGGGTCCTGTCTTCCCTATGTCAAGGTAATCGATCCATAACAGATTACTCTATTGAGTTTCGTACTCTTGCTGCCTCCAGTGACTGGAACGAGCCGGCTTTGCTCGCTCGTTTTCTGGAGGGTCTCCGTGCGGAGGTAAAGGATGAGATTCTCTCCCGGGAGGTTCCCTCCAGCGTGGATTCCTTGATTGAACTCGCTATTCGCATAGAGTGACGGGTTGATCTTCGTCACCGAGCTCGGGGAAAGGAGCTCGCGTTCTCCGTTGCCCCCCTCTCCGCATCACTACCATCTTCCTCCGCCGGCTCGAGTGCTGAGCCTATGCAGCTGTATCCGCATCTCGACTAAGGAGAGGGAACGGAGAATCACCAACCGCCTCTGTCTCTATTGCGCTTCCGCTGGTCATTTTGTCACTTCATGTCCAGTATAAGCCAGAGCTCATCAGTAAGAGGAGGGCTACTGGTGAGCGCTACTACTCTGGTCTCTCCTTCAAGATCCTGCACTACCTTGTCGGCCCATCTACGCTGGACCGGTTCGTCAGCTTCCTGCAGCGCCTTGATAGACTCTGGGGCGGAGGGCTGTTTTATGGACGAGACCTGGGCTCGGGAACATGACATTCCTCTCAGACAGTTAAAGGAGCCCACGGCCTTGTTTGCTCTGGATGGGTGTTCTCTCCCCAGGATTCAGCGTGAAACGCTACCTTTAACCCTCACTGTCTCTGGTAATCATAGCGAAACCATTTAAAAAAAAAAATTTCATTCACCTTTTACACCTGTTGTTTTGGGTCATCCCTGGCTAGTTTGTCATAATCCTTCTATTAATTGGTCTAGTAATTCTATCCTCTCCTGGAACGTCTCTTGTCATGTGAAATGTTTAATGTCTGCTATCCCTCCTGTTTCCTCTGTCTCTTCTTCACAGGAGGAGCCTGGTGATTTGACGAGGGTGCCGGAGGAATATCACGATCTGCGCACGGTGTTCAGTCGGTCCAGGGCCACCTCTCTTCCTCCGCACCGGTCGTATGATTGTAGTATTGATCTCCTTCCAGGAACCACCCCCCCCCCCCTCCCCGGGGTAGACTATACTCTCTGTCGGCTCCCGAACGTAAGGCTCTCGAAGATTATTTGTCTGTAGCTCTCGACGCCGGTACCATAGTCCCCTCCTCCTCTCCCGCCGGAGCGGGGGTTTTTTTTGTTAAGAAGAAGGACGGGTCCCTGCGCCCCTGCATAGATTATCGAGGGCTGAATGACATAACAGTTAAGAATCGTTATCCGCTTCCTCTTATGTCTTCAGCCTTCGAGATCCTGCAGGGAGCCAGGTTTTTCACTAAGTTGGACCTTCGTAACGCTTACCATCTCGTACGCGTCAGGGAGGGGGACGAGTGGAAAACGGCGTTTAACACTCCGTTAGGGCACTTTGAATACCGGGTTCTTCCTTTCGGCCTCGCAAACGCTCCAGCTGTCTTTCAGGCATTAGTAAATGACGTCCTGAGAGACATGCTGAACATCTTTGTTTTCGTTTACCTTGACGATATCCTGATTTTTTTCACCGTCACTCCAGATTCATGTTCAGCACGTTCGACGTGTCCTCCAGCGCCTTTTAGAGAATTGTCTTTATGTGAAGGCTGAGAAGTGCACTTTTCATGCCTCCTCCGTCACATTTCTTGGTTCTGTTATTTCCGCTGAAGCATTAAGATGGATCCCGCTAAGGTCCAAGCTGTCATTGATTGGCCCGTTCCTAAGTCACGCGTCGAGCTGCAGCGCTTTCTCGGCTTCGCAAATTTCTATCGTCGTTTCATCCGTAATTTCGGTCAGGTGGCAGCTCCCCTCACAGCCCTTACTTCTGTCAAGACGTGCTTTAAGTGGTCCGATTCCGCCCAGGGAGCTTTTGATCTTCTCAAGAATCGTTTTACATCCGCACCTATCCTTGTTACACCTGACGTCTCTAGACAGTTTGTTGTCGAGGTTGACGCGTCAGAGGTGGGCGTGGGAGCCATTCTTTCTCAGCGCTCCCTCTCTGACGACAAGGTCCACCCTTGCGCGTATTTTTCTCATCGCCTGTCGCCGTCGGAACGTAAATATGATGTGGGAAACCGCGAACTGCTCGCCATCCGCTTAGCCCTAGGCGAATGGCGACAGTGGTTGGAGGGGATGACCGTTCCTTTTGTCGTTTGGACTGACCATAGGAACCCTGAGTACATCCGTTCTGCCAAACGACTTAAAACTTCTTAGCACCACACGTCCCGCTAGGGCACCTCCCCCCACTGCTCAACTGACACAGTAGCACACAGAACGCAAAAAATATTCTTCGAAATATTTAACCTCCACACATTAACAAGTCCAATAGCTCAAATGAAAGATAAACACCTTGTTCATCTAGCCACCAAGTCAGATTTCTAAAATGTTTTACGGCGAAAACATAGCACATATTTATGTCAAACCACCACCAAAGATAGGCTAATTTACATAGCCATTTTGTAGAACAATAGATGCAATCACAAAAGCAGGATTCAAAGTAAAATAATTCACTAACCTTTTGAAAGTCTTCATCAGATGACAGGAATAGGACATGTTATACAGTACATTTATGTTTTTTTCAATAATATGCTAATTATATCCATAAATCACGGTTTACATAGAAGGTCATGGCAAAAAAATGCTACAACAATGCCTGGAGAAATTATGGTAACTCTGCCAGATAACAGAAATACACATCATAAACGTTGACTAAATATACATGTTCTACATATACTTAGAAAGATACACTTCTTCTTAATAAAACAGCTGTGTTACATTTATTTTTAACTTTACAGATTTCGTTCACTAGGCTATAATGTGAGTCGGCGCTCAGGAATTAGCATTTTGGCTCCTCCACAGAAACCCAAATTTAACACATAAATGTTCCCTTACCTTTGCTGTTCTTCCATCAGAAGACCTGGAAGGGTTTATACTTACCAAAAACAGCTTTAGTTTTGAAGTCTGTGTCTTTCGGTTATCAAACACGACATATTTCGGTTGAAATGCAGCCAAAAAGTAAAGTTAGTTCGCACCAAAATGTCGAAATTACATATTATATGTCGACTAAACTTGTCAAACTTGGTTCAGAACACAGCGTTAGCATGCTATATAGCTTCACCGCAATTCCCAGGACAAAGAGAAACACACGCATCGTTTAATCAATCTTTGAAGAAAGACAGCACAGGCGCAGATTGCGCGTGAAAGTAACCTGTATTCTCGAGCGACCGAAATGTTTCGGTACGTCATTAATCTCGTGAGCACGCGATTCAAACAATGAGAAGCCCCATTGAAAGCGGACACCGCGCTGAAGGCATAGGAAGTGTTCCCAGGACCGTAGGTGCTTGGGAAGGGTGGGGGCAATGACGTCAAAGTTGGGCCAACTTTTTGGATGACAAGAGAGAGTTTGTGAGAATGAGTGCCCTGAGAGTTCTGCTTTACTTACAGACATAATTTAAACGGTTTTAGAAGCTTTAGAGTGTTTTCTATTCAATAATATTTATTATATGCATATATTAGCAATTTTTTACAGATTTTTTTTCTGTTTACTATGGGCACGCATTTCACCAATAAGGCAGTATTCTGCCCTAGCCTTAACAGGTTTTAATGTGCGTCAGGCTCGTTGGGCGCTGTTTTTCGCTCGTTTCGAGTTCGTAATTTCTTATCGTCCGGGCTCTAAGAACACCAAGCCTGATGCTTTATCTCGTCTCTTCAGTTCTTCAGTAGTCTCCACCGACCCCGAGGGGATTCTCCCTGAGGGGCGTGTTGTCGGGTTGACTGTCTGGGGAATTAAGAGGCAGGTAAAGCAAGCACTCACTCACACTCCGTCGCTGCGCGCTTGTCCTAGGAACCTTCTTTTCGTTCCCGTTCCTACTCGTCTGGCCGTTCTTCAGTGGGCTCACTCTGCCAAGTTAGCCGGCCACCCCGGCGTTCGGGGTACGCTTGCTTCCATTCGCCAGCGTTTTTGGTGGCCCACTCGGGAGCGTGACACGCGTCGTTTCGTGGCTGCTTGTTCGGTCTGCGCGCAGACTAAGTCCGGTAACTCCCCTCCTGCCGGCCGTCTCAGACCGCTTCCCATTCCCTCTCGACCGTGGTCTCACATCGCCTTAGATTTTATCACCGGACTGCCTTCGTCAGCGGGGAAGACTGTTATTCTTACGGTTGTCGATAGGTTCTCTAAGGCGGCTCATTTTATTCCCCTCGCTAAGCTCCCTTCTGCTAAAGAAACGGCACAAATCATCATCGAGAATGTTTTCAGAATTCATGGCCTTCCGTCAGACGTCGTTTCGGACAGGGGTCCGCAATTCACGTCTCAATTTTGGAGGGAGTTTGCCGTTTGATTGGAGCTTCCGTCAGTCTCTCTTCCAGCTTTCACCCTCAGTCTAACGGTCAAGCAGAACGGGCCAATCAGACTATTGGTCGCATCTTACGCAGTCTTTCTTTTCGTAACCCTGCGTCTTGGTCAGAACAGCTCCCCTGGGCAGAATACGCCCACAACTCGCTTCCTTCGTCTGCGACCGGTCTATCTCCTTTTCAGAGTAGCCTCGGGTACCAGCCTCCGCTGTTCTCGTCTCAGCTCGCCGAGTCCTGCGTCCCCTCCGCTCAGGCTTTTGTCCAACGTTGTGAGCGCACCTGGAAGAGGGTCAGGTCTGCACTTTGCCGTTATAGGGCGCAGACTGTGAGAGCCGCTAATAAGCGTAGAACTAAGAGTCCTAGATATTATCGCGAGAGTATGGCTCTCCACTCAAAACCTTCCCCTTAAGACAGCTTCTCACAAGTTGACCCCGCGGTTCATTGGTCCGTTCCGTATTTCTCAGATCATTAATCCTGTCGCAGTGCGACTTCTTCTCCCGCGATATCTTCGTCGCGTCCAACCGGTCTTCCATGTCTCCTGTGTTAAGCCCGTTCTTCGCGCCCCCGCTCGTCTCCCCCCCCCCCCATCCTTGTCAAGGGCGCACCTATCTACAGGGTCCGTAAGTTTTTGGACATGCGTCCTCGGGGCCAAGGTCATCAGTACCTAGTAGATTGGGAGGGGTACGGTCCTGAGGAAAGGAGTTGGGTTCCCTCTCGGGACGTGCTGGACCGTTCGCTGATCGATGATTTCCTCCGTTGCCGCCAGGTTTCCTCCTCGAGTGCGCCAGGAGGCGCTCGGTGAGTGGGGGGGTACTGTCATGTATTGTCATATTATGTCTTGTTCCTGTTCTTTCTCTTCACTCCGTTTCCCTCTGCTGGTCGTATTAGGTTACCTTCTCTTCCTCTCCTTCCCCCAGCTGTTCCTCATCTTCTCTAACTACCTCGTTCACCCTTTTCCCACCTGTTCCCTTTTTCCCTCTGATTAGGTCTCTATTTCTCTCTCTGTTCCTGCTTCTTTCTTTGTCAGTTTCTCGTTTGAGTTTCTCATGCCAGAACCAAACTATCGTCTCGTTTGCTTCACCCTTGTCCCATCCTGTTGGAATCTGCCTGTTCTTCTGATGCTACGTGTGATCAGGTACCTCTGTCCGCTACGACCCGCGCCTACCCAGAGAGACCAGCAGTCTGTCGCCGCAACCCAGCTATTCTCCTCTGCTGCTAAGAAGGGGACTCTTTTGTAAATATCAGAAGGACTTTCTGTTTCATTTGTCGCCCTCTCTGAGGGTTGTCTATTTTTGCCATTTTCTACATCTGAAGAGGATCTATGTCTTCCCTGTGTTTTTACATTAAAGGACTCTGTTTTTGCTAAACCGCTTTTGGGTCCTCACTCAAGTGCACAACACATTGTGACCCAAAAGCATAATCAGTGCTCTAACTCCCCGTTTGTAGTTAGGGGAAATCTGGTCTGTGATAGGACGTTTTTTTTTTCACAACGAGCTTGGCTTTTAGACTATTTTTCAGTAAAGGTTGAATAGTCTATTGTTCAGTTATTAGCCCCCCTCCCCAACTTGCAACAAATGGATGTATTTTTTTCGAGAGCAAACTTTTAGATTTCTTATCAAAAAATAATTGTTCTGAAAGCAAAAACGAGGTTTCAAAGTTAAAACAAATTTTGCAATCAAATACTTTGTAATAGAGCGCAAAACTTTATGCATTTGATTCCACAAAAATATTTAGAGAACAAAAATGTATTTGAAATCAAAACTCGCTATAAACCACCCTCCATTTTGGCTATTCTTTGAGTGTCAGTTTGGCTACAACCAATACAGTTCAGCCTTTCTTTCCGACACAAAGGAAGTCATAGCGGACATCTATGAAGAAGGACTGTGTGATGATGGAATCTCAGGTAAGCAGCACTGGGCATTCTTTCGTCCCAACTTTTACATAGCTAGTAGTTAGCGCCTACGATTCAGTGTCGGTTCATAACTTTGTACTATATTACATACATACATACATACATACATACATACATACATACATACATACATACACACACACATACATACATATATAGTATAGAATGATAAATCATGCAATTATTATTCTCAAGCTAACCAAAAGCATTTAGCTACGAACGCCTGTGCTCACCATTTTCAGTTGAATGAATCTAACTTTCTGTCATGGCAACTCATAAGCAGGCCATGTCCTATTTGTTTCATAATCGATATATAATCGTGACAGTGTAACAGTTAGCTTTTTTTTAAAGAAGAATGAAAGAACACAATATGTCTGTCAGGGAATGCTATTCTGATATGTCAGATGAAGAGTTAGACCAGAAAGTCAGGGCCATTATGCCGGCTTGAGAATGGTCAAAGGAAGTCTCAGAGCAATGGGCCATCAAGTACAATGGCGAGTCTTTGCAGCGTGTAGATGGTGCAATTATCATTGCTAGAATGATCCAGCTTTGTTGCATTGCTCTGCAAATACGTTCCTGCACCCCTGTCTCTCGTCCACATTGATAAAAATCATAAATTGATAAGGTACTAAGATGTATAATGTCGCCATCAAATCTAAGTAGTTACAGTGCCTTGTGAAAGTATTCGGCCCACCTTGAACTTTGCGACCTTTTGCCACATTTCAGGCGTCAAACATAAAGATATAAAACTATATTTTTTTGTGAAGAATCAACAACAAGTGGGACACAATCATGAAGTGGAACGACATTTATTGGATATTTCAAACTTTTTTAACAAATCAAAAACTGAAAAATTGGGCTTGCAAAATTATTCAGCCCCTTTACTTTCAGTGCAGCAAACTCTCTCCAGAAGTTCAGTGAGGCTCTCTGAATGATCCAATGTTGACCTAAATGACTAATGATGATAAATACAATCCACCTGTGTGTAATCAAGTCTCCGTATAAATGCACCTGCACTGTGATAGTCTCAGAGGTCCGTTAAAAGCGCAGAGAGCATCATGAAGAACAAGGAACACACCAGGCAGGTCTGAGATACTGTTGTGAAGAAGTTTAAAGCCGGATTTGGATACAAAAAGATTTCCCAAGCTTTAAACATCCCAAGGAGCACTGTGCAAGCGATAATATTGAAATGGAAGGAGTATCAGACCACTGCAAATCTACCAAGACCTGGCCGTCCCTCTAAACTTTCAGCTCATACAAGGAGAAGACTGATCAGAGATGCAGCCAAGAGGCCCATGATCACTCTGGATGAACTGCAGAGATCTACAGCTGAGGTGGGAGACTCTGTCCATAGGACAACAATCAGTCGTATATTGCACAAATCTGGCCTTTATAGAAGAGTGGCAAGAAGAAAGCCATTTCTTAAAGATATCCATAAAAAGTGTCGTTTAAAGTTTGCCACAAGCCACCTGGGAGACACACCAAACATGTGGAAGAAGGTGCTCTGGTCAAATGAAACCAAAATTTAACTTTTTGGCAACAATGCAAAACGTTATGTTTGGCGTAAAAGCAACACAGCTCATCACCCTGAACACCCTATCCCCACTGTCAAACATGGTGGTGGCAGCATCATGGTTTGGGCCTGCTTTTCTTCAGCAGGGACAGGGAAGATGGTTAAAATTTATGGGAAGATGGATGGAGCCAAATACAGGACCATTCTGGAAGAAAACCTGATGGAGTCTGCAAAAGACCCGAGACTGGGACGGAGATTTGTCTTCCAACAAGACAATGATCCAAAACATAAAGCAAAATCTACAATGGAATGGTTCAAAAATAAACATATCCAGGTGTTAGAATGGCCAAGTCAAAGTCCAGACCTGAATCCAATCGAGAATCTGTGGAAAGAACTGAAAACTGCTGTTCACAAATGCTCTCCATCCAACCTCACTGAGCTCGAGCTGTTTTGCAAGGAGGAATGGGAAAAAATGTCAGTCTCTCGATGTGCAAAACTGATAGAGACATACCCCAAGCGACTTACAGCTGTAATCGCAGCAAAAGGTGGCGCTACAAAGTATTAACTTAAGGGGGCTGAATAATTTTGCAGTTAGGGAGTTATTGCAACATGTAGATGGGGCAGGTATCATTGCCAGAATGATCCAGCTTCGTTGCTTTGCTTGGCAAAAATATTCTGTTCCTGCTCTGTCTCCCATCAACAGTGATACAAATCATAAATTAATAAGGTACTAAGATATAGAAAGTCTCCATCAAATCTAAGAAGTTATTTCAACTTTTCTATTCCTACTTATTCGTGGACAGATTCTCAGTGATTTGTGAAATTGGTGTTGTTTCTCATCAACTGGTAACACATAAATAATGAAGCAGGTTAAAAGGCTAGGGGGCAGTATTTTGACATCTGGATGAAAAGCTTGCCCAAAATAAACTACCTGTTACTCAGGCCCAGAAGCTAGGATATGCATATAATTGGTAGATTTGGATAGAAAACACTCAATCGTTTCTAAAACTGTTAAATTAATGTCTGTGAGTATAACAGAACTGATTTGGCAGGCGAAACCCCGAGGACAAACCATCCAGGGAAATGTTTTTTTGAGGTCATTGTATTTTCCAATGCTTTTCTATGGGAAACCTGATTTATTAGGGCCCATATTGCAGTTCCTATGGCTTCCACTAGATGTCAACAGTTTTTAGAACACGCGTCGTTTCGTGGCTGCTTGTTCGGTCTGCGCGCAGACTAAGTCCGGTAACTCCCCTCCTGCCGGCCGTCTCAGACCGCTTCCCATTCCCTCTCGACCGTGGTCTCACATCGCCTTAGATTTTATCACCGGACTGCCTTCGTCAGCGGGGAAGACTGTTATTCTTACGGTTGTCGATAGGTTCTCTAAGGCGGCTCATTTTATTCCCCTCGCTAAGCTCCCTTCTGCTAAAGAAACGGCACAAATCATCATCGAGAATGTTTTCAGAATTCATGGCCTTCCGTCAGACGTCGTTTCGGACAGGGGTCCGCAATTCACGTCTCAATTTTGGAGGGAGTTTGCCGTTTGATTGGAGCTTCCGTCAGTCTCTCTTCCGGCTTTCACCCTCAGTCTAACGGTCAAGCAGAACGGGCCAATCAGACTATTGGTCGCATCTTACGCAGTCTTTCTTTTCGTAACCCTGCGTCTTGGTCAGAACAGCTCCCCTGGGCAGAATACGCCCACAACTCGCTTCCTTCGTCTGCGACCGGTCTATCTCCTTTTCAGAGTAGCCTCGGGTACCAGCCTCCGCTGTTCTCGTCTCAGCTCGCCGAGTCCTGCGTCCCCTCCGCTCAGGCTTTTGTCCAACGTTGTGAGCGCACCTGGAAGAGGGTCAGGTCTGCACTTTGCCGTTATAGGGCGCAGACTGTGAGAGCCGCTAATAAGCGTAGAACTAAGAGTCCTAGATATTATCGCGAGAGTATGGCTCTCCACTCAAAACCTTCCCCTTAAGACAGCTTCTCACAAGTTGACCCCGCGGTTCATTGGTCCGTTCCGTATTTCTCAGATCATTAATCCTGTCGCAGTGCGACTTCTTCTCCCGCGATATCTTCGTCGCGTCCAACCGGTCTTCCATGTCTCCTGTGTTAAGCCCGTTCTTCGCGCCCCCGCTCGTCTCCCCCCCCCCCCATCCTTGTCAAGGGCGCACCTATCTACAGGGTCCGTAAGTTTTTGGACATGCGTCCTCGGGGCCAAGGTCATCAGTACCTAGTAGATTGGGAGGGGTACGGTCCTGAGGAAAGGAGTTGGGTTCCCTCTCGGGACGTGCTGGACCGTTCGCTGATCGATGATTTCCTCCGTTGCCGCCAGGTTTCCTCCTCGAGTGCGCCAGGAGGCGCTCGGTGAGTGGGGGGGTACTGTCATGTATTGTCATATTATGTCTTGTTCCTGTTCTTTCTCTTCACTCCGTTTCCCTCTGCTGGTCGTATTAGGTTACCTTCTCTTCCTCTCCTTCCCCCAGCTGTTCCTCATCTTCTCTAACTACCTCGTTCACCCTTTTCCCACCTGTTCCCTTTTTCCCTCTGATTAGGTCTCTATTTCTCTCTCTGTTCCTGCTTCTTTCTTTGTCAGTTTCTCGTTTGAGTTTCTCATGCCAGAACCAAACTATCGTCTCGTTTGCTTCACCCTTGTCCCATCCTGTTGGAATCTGCCTGTTCTTCTGATGCTACGTGTGATCAGGTACCTCTGTCCGCTACGACCCGCGCCTACCCAGAGAGACCAGCAGTCTGTCGCCGCAACCCAGCTATTCTCCTCTGCTGCTAAGAAGGGGACTCTTTTGTAAATATCAGAAGGACTTTCTGTTTCATTTGTCGCCCTCTCTGAGGGTTGTCTATTTTTGCCATTTTCTACATCTGAAGA
This sequence comes from Oncorhynchus kisutch, assembly GCF_002021735.2. Taxonomy (NCBI): domain Eukaryota; kingdom Metazoa; phylum Chordata; class Actinopteri; order Salmoniformes; family Salmonidae; genus Oncorhynchus; species Oncorhynchus kisutch. Next base: position 43,414,250 of record NC_034190.2, on the reverse strand, counting down.
GGATCTATGTCTTCCCTGTGTTTTTACATTAAAGGACTCTGTTTTTGCTAAACCGCTTTTGGGTCCTCACTCAAGTGCACAACACATTGTGACCCAAAAGCATAATCAGTGCTCTAACTCCCCGTTTGTAGTTAGGGGAAATCTGGTCTGTGATAGGACGTTTTTTTTTTCACAACGAGCTTGGCTTTTAGACTATTTTTCAGTAAAGGTTGAATAGTCTATTGTTCAGTTATTAGCCCCCCTCCCCAACTTGCAACAAATGGATGTATTTTTTTCGAGAGCAAACTTTTAGATTTCTTATCAAAAAATAATTGTTCTGAAAGCAAAAACGAGGTTTCAAAGTTAAAACAAATTTTGCAATCAAATACTTTGTAATAGAGCGCAAAACTTTATGCATTTGATTCCACAAAAATATTTAGAGAACAAAAATGTATTTGAAATCAAAACTCGCTATAAACCACCCTCCATTTTGGCTATTCTTTGAGTGTCAGTTTGGCTACAACCAATACAGTTCAGCCTTTCTTTCCGACACAAAGGAAGTCATAGCGGACATCTATGAAGAAGGACTGTGTGATGATGGAATCTCAGGTAAGCAGCACTGGGCATTCTTTCGTCCCAACTTTTACATAGCTAGTAGTTAGCGCCTACGATTCAGTGTCGGTTCATAACTTTGTACTATATTACATACATACATACATACATACATACACACACATACATACATACATACATACATACATACATACACACACACATACATACATATATAGTATAGAATGATAAATCATGCAATTATTATTCTCAAGCTAACCAAAAGCATTTAGCTACGAACGCCTGTGCTCACCATTTTCAGTTGAATGAATCTAACTTTCTGTCATGGCAACTCATAAGCAGGCCATGTCCTATTTGTTTCATAATCGATATATAATCGTGACAGTGTAACAGTTAGCTTTTTTTTAAAGAAGAATGAAAGAACACAATATGTCTGTCAGGGAATGCTATTCTGATATGTCAGATGAAGAGTTAGACCAGAAAGTCAGGGCCATTATGCCGGCTTGAGAATGGTCAAAGGAAGTCTCAGAGCAATGGGCCATCAAGTACAATGGCGAGTCTTTGCAGCGTGTAGATGGTGCAATTATCATTGCTAGAATGATCCAGCTTTGTTGCATTGCTCTGCAAATACGTTCCTGCACCCCTGTCTCTCGTCCACATTGATAAAAATCATAAATTGATAAGGTACTAAGATGTATAATGTCGCCATCAAATCTAAGTAGTTACAGTGCCTTGTGAAAGTATTCGGCCCACCTTGAACTTTGCGACCTTTTGCCACATTTCAGGCGTCAAACATAAAGATATAAAACTATATTTTTTTGTGAAGAATCAACAACAAGTGGGACACAATCATGAAGTGGAACGACATTTATTGGATATTTCAAACTTTTTTAACAAATCAAAAACTGAAAAATTGGGCTTGCAAAATTATTCAGCCCCTTTACTTTCAGTGCAGCAAACTCTCTCCAGAAGTTCAGTGAGGCTCTCTGAATGATCCAATGTTGACCTAAATGACTAATGATGATAAATACAATCCACCTGTGTGTAATCAAGTCTCCGTATAAATGCACCTGCACTGTGATAGTCTCAGAGGTCCGTTAAAAGCGCAGAGAGCATCATGAAGAACAAGGAACACACCAGGCAGGTCTGAGATACTGTTGTGAAGAAGTTTAAAGCCGGATTTGGATACAAAAAGATTTCCCAAGCTTTAAACATCCCAAGGAGCACTGTGCAAGCGATAATATTGAAATGGAAGGAGTATCAGACCACTGCAAATCTACCAAGACCTGGCCGTCCCTCTAAACTTTCAGCTCATACAAGGAGAAGACTGATCAGAGATGCAGCCAAGAGGCCCATGATCACTCTGGATGAACTGCAGAGATCTACAGCTGAGGTGGGAGACTCTGTCCATAGGACAACAATCAGTCGTATATTGCACAAATCTGGCCTTTATAGAAGAGTGGCAAGAAGAAAGCCATTTCTTAAAGATATCCATAAAAAGTGTCGTTTAAAGTTTGCCACAAGCCACCTGGGAGACACACCAAACATGTGGAAGAAGGTGCTCTGGTCAAATGAAACCAAAATTTAACTTTTTGGCAACAATGCAAAACGTTATGTTTGGCGTAAAAGCAACACAGCTCATCACCCTGAACACCCTATCCCCACTGTCAAACATGGTGGTGGCAGCATCATGGTTTGGGCCTGCTTTTCTTCAGCAGGGACAGGGAAGATGGTTAAAATTTATGGGAAGATGGATGGAGCCAAATACAGGACCATTCTGGAAGAAAACCTGATGGAGTCTGCAAAAGACCCGAGACTGGGACGGAGATTTGTCTTCCAACAAGACAATGATCCAAAACATAAAGCAAAATCTACAATGGAATGGTTCAAAAATAAACATATCCAGGTGTTAGAATGGCCAAGTCAAAGTCCAGACCTGAATCCAATCGAGAATCTGTGGAAAGAACTGAAAACTGCTGTTCACAAATGCTCTCCATCCAACCTCACTGAGCTCGAGCTGTTTTGCAAGGAGGAATGGGAAAAAATGTCAGTCTCTCGATGTGCAAAACTGATAGAGACATACCCCAAGCGACTTACAGCTGTAATCGCAGCAAAAGGTGGCGCTACAAAGTATTAACTTAAGGGGGCTGAATAATTTTGCAGTTAGGGAGTTATTGCAACATGTAGATGGGGCAGGTATCATTGCCAGAATGATCCAGCTTCGTTGCTTTGCTTGGCAAAAATATTCTGTTCCTGCTCTGTCTCCCATCAACAGTGATACAAATCATAAATTAATAAGGTACTAAGATATAGAAAGTCTCCATCAAATCTAAGAAGTTATTTCAACTTTTCTATTCCTACTTATTCGTGGACAGATTCTCAGTGATTTGTGAAATTGGTGTTGTTTCTCATCAACTGGTAACACATAAATAATGAAGCAGGTTAAAAGGCTAGGGGGCAGTATTTTGACATCTGGATGAAAAGCTTGCCCAAAATAAACTACCTGTTACTCAGGCCCAGAAGCTAGGATATGCATATAATTGGTAGATTTGGATAGAAAACACTCAATCGTTTCTAAAACTGTTAAATTAATGTCTGTGAGTATAACAGAACTGATTTGGCAGGCGAAACCCCGAGGACAAACCATCCAGGGAAATGTTTTTTTGAGGTCATTGTATTTTCCAATGCTTTTCTATGGGAAACCTGATTTATTAGGGCCCATATTGCAGTTCCTATGGCTTCCACTAGATGTCAACAGTTTTTAGAAGTTGTTTGATGTTTTTTTATATGAAGAAGTAATCGTATTCACTCAGGTGGACTCTAGTCTTTCAGTGCGCGTGAACGACTGTTTTTCTCCGGTATTAGAAACAGTTTATTCCATCTTTGATCAATAATTTACATTTTAGTGTACCTGTTGTTGGATTAGAAATATTATTTGAAATGTTTGGACCAAGTTTACAGGTAACTTATTAGATACTTTGTAGTCATGTTGGGCGAGTTGGAACCGATGTATTTCTGAATCAAAGGCGCCAAATAAATTGACATTTTGGGGATATAAAGAAGGAACTTATCAAACAAAACGACCATTCATTGTGTAATTGAGACATCAAAGGTAAGCCATTTATTTTATTGCTATTTCTGACCTTCGTTATGCATCTGTTTGGTTGGAAAATGGTTTTCATGCTTTTGTATGCGGGTGCTGTCCTCAGATAATCGTATTGTATGCTTTCGCCGTAAAGCCTTTTTGAAATCTGACAAAACGGCTGGATTAACAAGAAGATTATCTTTTCAATGATGTAAGACACTTGTATCGTCATGAATGTTTAATATTATGAAGTTAGTGTTTTTGAATTTCGCTCTCTGCAATTTACTGGATGTTGTCAAATCTATCCCGGTAACGGGATTTGAGCATTAAGGGATCCCTAAGAGGTTTTAAATGTACAACCTGCGGGGGGGAAAAAAACTCTAGACCACCTTTACTTCACAAACATAGACTCCTACAAAGCTCTCCCTCGCCCTCCATTTTGCAAATCTGACCATAATTTATCCCCCTGACTCCTGCCTACAAGCAAAAATTAAAGCAGGAAGCACCAGTGACTCGTTGAATAAAAAAGTGGTCAGATGAAGCAAATGCTAAGCTACAGGACTGTTTTGCTAGAACAGACTGGAACATGTTCCCGGGATTCCTCCCATGGCATTGAGGAGTAAACCACATCTGTCACTGGCTTCATCAATAAGTGCATCGATGACGTCATCCCCACAGTGACTGTACGTACATACCCCAACCAGAAGCTATGGATTACAGGCAACATACAAACTGAGCTAAAGGGTAGAGCTGCCGCTTTCAAAGGGCGGGACTCTAACCCGGAAGCTTATAATAAATCCGGCAAAGCATCAATACAGGACTAAGATTGAATCGTACTACACTGGCTCTGACACGCGTCGGATTTGGCAGGGCTTGCAAACTATTACAGACTACAGCCGAGACCTGCCCAGTGACACAAGCTTACCAGATGAGCTAAATTACTTCTATGCTCGCTTTGAGGCAAGTATCACTGAAACATGCATGAGAGCATCAGCTAATCTGGAGACTGTGTGATCACTCTCTCCACAGCTGATGTGAGTAAGACCTTTAAACAGGTCAACAGTCACAAGGCCGCAGGGCCAGATTGATTACCAGGATTCCGAGCATGCGCTGACCAACTGGCAAGTGTCTTCACTGACATTTTCAACCAATCCCTATATGAGTCTGTAATACCAAAATGTTTCAAGCAGACCACATTCATTCTGTGCCCAAGAACATTAAGGGAACCTGCCTAAATGAAAACCAACTCGTAGCACTCACGTCTGTAGCCATGAAGTGCTTTTAAAGGCTGGTCATGGCTCACATCAACACCATTATCCCAGAAACCCTAGACCCACTCCAAATTGTATATCGGCCCAAAAGATCCACAGATGATGCAATCTCTATTGCACTCCACACTGCTTTTCCCACCTGGACAAAAGGAACATCTACAGCTTATTCGGAAGTTTACATACACTTAGGTTGGAGTCATTAAAACTCGTTTTTCAACCACTCCACAAATGTCTTAACAAACTCTAATTTTGGCAAGTCGGTTAGGACATCTACTTTGAGCATGACTGAAGTCATTTTTCCAACAATTGTTTACAGACAGATTGTTTCACTTATAATTCACTGTATCACAATTCCAGTGGGTCAGAAGTTTACATACACTAACTTTACTGTGCCTTTAAACAGCTTGGAAAATTCCAGAAGATGATGTCATAGCTTTAGAAGCTTCTGATAGGCTAATTGACATAATTTGCGTCAATTGGAGGTGTACCTGTGGATGTATTTCAAGGCCTACCTTCAAACTCAGTGCCTCTTTGCTTGACATCATGGGAAAATCAAAAGAAATCAGCCAAGACCTCAGAAAAATTATTGTAGACCTCCACAAGTCTTGTTCATCCTTCATCCTTGTACCACGTTCATTTGTACAAACAATAGTATGCAAGTATAAACACCATGGGACCACGGAGCCATCATACCGCTCAGGAAGGAGAGATGAATGTACTTTGGTGCGAAAAGTGCAAATCAATCTCAGAACAACATCAAAGGACCCTGTGATGATGCTGGAGGGAACAGGTATAAAAGTATCTATATTCACAGTAAAATGAGTCCTATATTGTCATAACCTGAAAGGCTGCTCAGCAAGGAAGAAGCCTGATGAAATGTCAGGAATTGTGAAAACTGAGTTCAATTGTATTTGGGTAAGGTGTATGTAAACTTCCGACTTCAACTGTACCTACTGAAAATCATTTAGCCTTTCAGCTATGAATGCATTACAGTTCTCAGGGTTGTTGAATGTGATGGTTAGATTCAGAGTAACATTGTGTGTCCATGTTGACCACAAATCAATTCTGGTCAATTAAGAGGTTAGATGGCAGCATCATGTCGCTGTAATTGAAACATGGCCTATTGACGTTACAGGCATGAACGGACACATTTCTAATGAATTATCTCGAAATAGAGATTGTTTTTATTTAAATAACAGATTATCCATTTACCTACTCTGCGTCTCACAAAGAGATAAGTGTTGGAACCAAAAATCTCACATTTGGACTCCAAAGGACTGATCTACACCAGTCTAATGTCCATTGCTCGTGTTTCTTGGCCCAAGCAAGTCTCTTCTTATTATTGGTCACCTTTAGTAGTGGTTTCTTTGCAGAAATTCGACCATGAAGGCCTGATTCATGCAGTCTCCTCTGAACAGTTATTGTTGAGAACTCTGTTGTACCTGAACTCTATGAAGCATTTATTTGGGCTGCAATCTGAGGTGCAGTTAACTCTGAACTTGTCCTCTGCAGCAGAGGTAACTCTGGGTCTTCCTTTCCTGTGGTGGTCCTCATAAGATCTAGCTTCATCATAGCGCTTGATGGTTTTTGCGACTGCACTTGAATAAACATTCAAAGTTCTTGAAATGTTCTGGATTGGCTGACCTTCATGTCTTAAAGTAATGATGGACTGTCATTTCTTTTTGCTTTTTTGAGCTGTTCTTACCATAATATGTACTTGGTCTTTTACCAAATATGGTTATCTTCTGTATACCACCCCTACCTTGTCACAACACATCTGATTAGCTTAAATGCATTAAAATGGAAATACATTTCACAAATGAACTTTTAACAAGGCACACCCGTTAATTGACATGCATTCCAGGTGACTACCTCATGAAGCTGGTTGTATTCGTTTTAAGGTATGACCCAGGTGCAAACAGTGTAGAAAATACTCAAGTTTATACTTTAATTAAACGGGCAGGCAAACGACAAGTCAAGGCAGGCAGGGGTCAAATAATCCAGAGAGGGTGTAAGGCACCAGAACAGCAGGCGGGCTCAGGGTCAGGTCAGGCAGAGGTTGGTAATCCAGAGTATTGGGGCAAAAGTACAGGACGACAGGCAGGCAGAACGGTCAGAACCGGGAAACTAGAAAACAGGAGTAAGGAAACAAAAACGCTGGTAGGTTCTATGAACAAAATTAACTGGCAGATAAACAGAGAACACGGGTATAAATACACATGGGATAATGGGGAAGATGGGCAACACCTGGAGGGGGGTGGAGACAAGCACAAAGACAGGTGAAACAGATCAGGTTGTGACAGGTTGAAAGAATGACAAAAGTGTGCAAAGCTGTCATCAAGGCATCAAGGTGGCTACTTTGAACAATCTCAAATATAAAATGTATATTTTGATTGAACACTTTTTTTGTTACTACATGATTCCATATGTGTTATTTCATAGTTGTGATGTATTCACTAATATTCTACAACAAAAATAAATAAAAACCCTTGAATGAGTAGGTGTTTCCAAACTTTTGACTGGTACTGTATATATCTTTTTAATAGCTATATATATATATATATATATATATATATATATATAAGCAATATGGGTTGAGAACATTGGAAATACTTTTAGCGATTGATCTACTTCTGTTCCGTGGGTGGCACTGTGTGCTCTTTTCGGAGGATGAGTCCTGGCCTCTAGGGGGCCTAGGGATCTGGGGGGATGGGGGTGGTCTGCTGGTTACTGGGATGACAACCCAACTAGGGATGGGGAGGGGCTTTAGCAGATGTAATAATGGAGAACAATTGGAGGGTTACTTAATAGCAATGCAAATATCATGGAACAGCTATACTGACACTCAATGGTACATTCCAAACATAGATTTGAAACTTGTATCTCATTATAGTAAATTATGAAATAAGTAAAAGCCAGCTATAATTGTAATGGCTTAGCTGATAATAAGAAAATAATATCAATATTTTTCCTGGCTCAAAGAGAACGAATATAATATCTATTGTTTACAGGAAACTCATTCAACAGTTTCAGATGAAGTTGTGTGGAAAAATGACTGGGGGGCCCTCCAAAGAAACAAAGAAACTCAAAAGGGCTGTATTTTAATTAACAGTAATTTTGATCCTAATGTGCAAATTGTCCCAACAGATCTGCAAGTTAAATGGATGATTTTAAATATGTTATTGAACAATAAACAGATATGGCTCATTAACCTTTACGGACCAAATAATGATGATCCAAGCATATTACAGCAGGTCCATAAAACAGATAAGGACTTCTCTTTAGTGTATGGGTCCTCAGGTGGGTGTCTAGGGTATAGGGTTGGGGAGCGTTTCATCATGATAGGACAACAAATAAATAAAATAGATGTATAATTTATTTTAAAATGTATAACTGTCACACCCTGACCTTAGAGAGACGTTTTATTTCTCTATTTGGTTAGGTCAGGGTGTGATGTGGGGTGGGCATTCTATGTTCTATTTTCTATGTTTTGTATTTCTTTGTTTTGGCCGGGTATGGTTCTCAATCAGGGACAGCTCTCTATCGTTATCTCTGATTAGGAACCATACTTAGGCAGCCCTTTTTCCCACCTGTCTTGGTGGGTAGTTGACTTTGTTTATGGCACTAAAGCCCTGTAAGCTTCACAATTGTTCATTTTGTTTCTTGTTTTGTTGGCGTTATTCCAAAATGAAGGGCAACATGTAGGCTCACCACACTGCCCTTTGGTCTACTTCCTTCGACGGCCGTGACAGAACTACCCACCACCAAAGGACCAAGCAGCATGTTAAGGAGGACTGGACATGGGATGACATCCTGGACAGCAAGGGATCCTGGACGTGGGAGATCCTGGCCGGAAAGGATCACCTGCCGTGGTAGCAGGTAGAAGCAGAGAGGAAGGCAAAGGCAGCTGGTAAAGGGGCCCAGCGTTATGAGGGAACACGGCTAGCAAGGAAGCCAGAGAGCCAGCCCCTCCCCAAAACATTGTTTAGCTGAGTCAGGTTGGAGACCTGAGCCAACTCTCCGTGCTTACCGTGGCGAGCGTCATACTGGTCAGGCACCGTGTTATGCGGTGGAGCGCACGGTGTCTCCAGTGCGCGTTCACAGCCCAGCTCCCTGCATCTGCCTGGCTAGGGTGAGCATCTAGCCAGGACGGATGGTGCCGGCTCAGCGCACTTGGTCTCCAGTGCGTCTCTTCGACCCAGGATATCCTGCGCCGGTTCTGCGCACTGTGTCTCTGGTACGTCTGCACAGCCCAGTGTGTCCTGTGCCAGCGCCCCGCATTTGCAGGGCGAAGATAAGCACCCAGCCAGGACGGGTTGTGCAGGCTCTAAGCTCGAGACCTCCAGTGCGCCTCCACGGCCCACTGTTTCCGGTGCCTCTGCCAAGGATAAAGCCTCCTGTATGTCTCCCCAGCCTGGTGAGTCCTGTGCCTGCTCCCAGAGCCAGGCCTCCTGTGTGTCTCTCCACTCCAGTGATGATGGCACGAAGCCTCCATGATGATCCATGGCAAGAAACCTCCAGTGATGATCCATGGCAAGAAACCTCCAGTGATGATCCATGGCAAGAAACCTCCAGTGATGATCCATGGCAAGAAACCTCCAGTGATGATCCATGGCAAGAAACCTCCAGTGATGATCCATGGCAAGAAACCTCCAGTGATGATCCATGGCAAGAAACCTCCAGTGATGATCCATGGCAAGAAGCCTCCAGTGATGATCCATGGCAAGAAGCCTCCAGTGATGATCCATGGCAAGAAGCCTCCAGTGATGATCCATGGCAAGAAGCCTCCAGTGATGATCCATGGCACGAAGCCTCCAGTGGTGATCCATGGCACGAAGCCTCCAGTGACGTCCTCCAGCGACGAGGGTACCCAGTCTGGAGCCTCCAGCAACGAGGGTGCCCTCTCCGGAGCCTCCAGTGACAATGCCCAGTCCGGTGCCCACAGCAAGGGTCCCCAGTCCGGGGCCCGTAACGAGGGTCCCCGCACCGGAGATGCCACCGCGGATAGATGCCCACCCGGGCCCTCCCCTATAGGTTCAGGTTTTGCGGCCGGAGTCCGCACCTTTGGGGGGGGAGGGGGCGGAACTGTCATGCCCTGACCTTAGAGAGACGTTTTATTTCTCTATTTGGTTAGGTCAGGGTGTGATGTGGGGTGAGCATTCTATGTACTTAGGCAGCCCTTTCCCACCTGTCTTTGTGGGTTAACTTTTATCGTGGCATTAAAGCCCTGTAAGCTTCATGGTTGTTCATTTTGTTTCTTGTTTTGTTGGCATCATTCCAAAATAAAGAGGAAAATGTACGTTCAGCACGCTGCGCTTTGGTCTACTTCCTTCGACGGACGTGACAATATCCATAAATATCCATTCAAAATGTCAATACCTCTCATAAATACAAGTAGTCAAGAAGTCATTCTCTCCTCCACTTTGAGCCAGTTGAGATTGACATGCATATTATTCATATTAGCTCTGTGTACATCCAAGGGCCAGCTGTACTGCCATGTTCTGAGCCAATTGCAATTTTCCTATGTCCTTCTTTGTGGCACCTGACCACATGACTGAACAGCAGTCAAGGTGTGACAACTAGGGCCTGCCTTGTTGTTAGGAAGGCAAAGCAGCACTTTATTATGGACGTACTTCTCCCCATCTTAGTTACTGTTGTATCAATATGTTTTGACCATGACAGGCTACAATCCAGGGGTACTCCCAGCAGTTTAGTCAACTCAACTTGCTCAATTTCCACATGATTTATTACAAGATTATGTTTAGATTCAGGGTTTAGTGAATGATCTGTCTCATAATACAATGCTTTAGTTTTGGTAATATTTAGCGCTAACTTATTCCTTGCCACCCACTCTGAAACTAACTGCAGCTCTTTGTTAAGTGTTGCAGTCAATTCAGTCACAGTAGTAGCTGATGTGTATAGTGTTGAGTCATCTGCATACATAGGCACTCTGGCTTTACTCAAAGTCAGTGGCATGTCATTAGTAAAGTTTGAAAAAAGCAAGGGGCCTAAACGGCTACCCTGTGGAATTCCTGACTGTACCTGGATTATCTTTGAGAGGCTTCCATTAAAGAACACTCTCTGTGTTCTGTTAGACATGTAACTCTTTATCCACATTATAGCAGAGGGTGTAAAGCCTTGCTAGGGCGTTGTGGACGGGGATGGCAGCTGGACGTAAACATCTGCCTCTGAGGGCAAGGGATGCCAAACGGGTGTAAGCATCTGCCTCTGATTCCAAGGGGTTGCAAGTTTGAATCCAGCGTTAGAAAGTTGTTTTTTATATTTTTGTGTCAAACCTATCCCAAACCTTAACCATTCAGAGTTCATGCTTAACCTTAAGATTTCGGAGTTAATACCTAAACTTCACCTTAAACACTTCAAAATGTAAAGTTTGCAACAACTTCGAAATTACATTTGAGAAACATGAATGAATGTCTAATTCTGACATGAAACTGTGAGAACTACTGAAGTCGAAAGCATCACCATTTAGCCCAGAGACCAGAGTGTAAGAGCTGCTAAGGACACATTGCTGGGGAGAGGAGAGGAAGGAATAGAGGGAGGAGGCTAGAGGGAAGAGAGAAGAAAGGCAGATGGTCTCTTCCACTATGAACACACTGCGACAGGCAGGACTGTGAGAAAAGCAGCAACAGCCTGTACAAATGACACCCTGGGAGCCTGCCATCTACGCACAACACTAATTCCACTGCTCAGACCATGTGGAAGGAGCCTGACTCACACTTACGCTGTCAACGGAAAGGTTACTTTTGAAAAATGGTCCCACACTGTGATTTAATTCACTGACTAACCCCAGGAAGAGGAGCCCCTTCCCATGGGGACGCGCTGTGATTTAGACTGGGATTACACTTCAGTTTGGATCCTCTCCTTCCCTCTCTCTCTCTCTCTCACCGACACACACAGACCCACATACACTCATGCTTCATTTCAATTTCACCAGGAACAGGGGGTGAAGTACAAGGTGCCAAGTGATGAGGTAATGTATCTGCCAGGGGAAGAGGGTATGTATAATGTATACTTGATCACACAACCACATAGACAGACAAGCACTGACAGAAAAGCACACACACACACACTTGTAACAGGTGTGACAAATGATTTTAACTATTGTGTATGCTTTAGCCCTAACTGAGTGTTCCTAATTCATTGATTCATGGAGCAATGTGATTGGCTCTGTTTAACTCTTGTTTGAGTTGTGGCTGCCCAGTGGAAGGTGCAAGTGAGAAGGAGTGATGTACTGCCTTGATTAAAAATGTTTAAGTTAAAGATAATGTCCCTGCACTGAAACCTGTTTGTATTTGTGCTAAAGTGGGTATGGAAACTGAACTTACAAAACTGTGAATTGTGACATGCCTCTGATCCTCAATTCATGTTCTTCCACTCAACCTCCAACTGGAAGAAAATGTGTATGCAATGATAGTGTTATTCAGAGATCCCTCTAAACCTAGGGTTGTGTAGTTGGCACTATGGTGCTGAACTGTGTTTAGTACAGCCCCTCTCAGCCAAGATCTGGGCCATTTAGTGGGCAGTTGTGGAGCATGGACCAGTTTTCCTTTGACTGTCTTGTTTCTTTGTTCTGCAGTGTCTCCTGTGGGTGGTTCTGGTGGTATCCGGGGCAGAAGAGGAAGCCATTCCTTGCAGTCATGAGACTGACCTACCTGGCCTGGGGTGTGTTAAGGTGCCCTATGGGTGAAGGCTGAGCAGCTCTAAGGACGTGGCTGAAGGTGTAGCCTGGTGCGGTTGAGGGATGCGTCAGCCAGGTGGACAGGTCAACACTGATGTGGGGGCTGCCAACACCTGAACAGAGTAGTCCACTCAAAGTGGGTGAGCGAAGGGGCTGAGGTGACCTGGATGGGTAGGTGCTGGATGTCACACCCATCGTTACCTGACAGTCAGTATACCGGGCAGTGGCAGTCTGGGGCTACCACAAACCTGAACCAGGTGAAGAGGCAGGGGATGGCAAAAGCCAAAATGGCCCTGGCCGCTCCAGGACACCATGTGGGAGCGCTGTAAAAAGGTATTGGAGCACTGTATTTGCAAGGGCACCTGTTTGTATATTTGAGTATATGCTGGTTGTGACACATTTACTTTTTCTAACTGTGAAATCTATTATGGCATGTGTGTTTATGCGCTATCAAGTATGAGGATGTACTCCTTAAGTGGGTGAGTGTCACAGGTGTGACCTAGTTGCATGCAAGCCAGATAATTGAGTTTAGCTTAATAGGTTAAACATTTCACTTTTAATTCCAATGCTTTTTTTCAAGTTACAACATTATCATCTTTGACGGTATAGATGGATTTTCAAGGAAGGTAAGTATATTATTTTGTATATGTATTGCGTGTTTCCCAATTCCTAATGAGCAACCACAATACCAGTCTGGTATTAAGCCTTCTGTGCTGTAATGACGTATTCTGAAAATGACATCTGCTGCTTTAGATTGAACGGTCAAATCTCAGTTATTGTTTTCATATCTACAAAAAATAAGCTATTTTCTTTACTTTCAGAGTGCGAGCTGATCAAGCGGTCAACAATGTAGATATTGCCAGATATTCACTGTCCGAGGAACAGGCCGTGGAAGCTTTATTGCTGACTAAAGTGTCCATAACCAGAGGTAATTAAACTGTTCTGTGTTGTTTTTCTCTCTTCCTCGCTGCCTGTCTTGTTGTACATGGAACCTGTATCCCATGCACAGTTTGGAGGAAGAAGGATGCCTTAACCTCTAAACTTCTATCCATCTCTTCTGTGTGGGATATGTGTTCCTACCTCGTCTGCGGCAGACCTGCAGCATTTCACAGAGGGTTGGAATAGCTGTGGATATATCGGAATGCTCCAAACACCTGTGCACATTTTTGTTCTTGCCTTAGCACTACACAGCTGATTTAAATGATCAAGTCATCAAGCTTAAAGTGGTATTTATGTCTAATAATGAAATTATCTTCTATTGTGTGTCCTTGTGTGTCTGTTTTTCAGCACAAAGTACTCTGCCGTCACTTAGTGTGGACACCAGGTGAGACCACACAAACACACAATAACAGTCTCTCTCCTTCACTTCATCCCTCTCCCCCTTCTCCCTATATCCTCGAAGTTTACATTCACTCAATTAGTATTTAGTAGCATTGCCTTTAAATTGTTTAACTTGGGTCAAATGTTTCGTTAAGCTTTCCACAAGCTTCCCACAATAAGTTGGGTGCATTTTGGCCCATTCCTCCTAACAGAGATGGTGTAACTGAGTCAGGTTTGTAGGCCTCCTTGCTCGCACACGCTTTTTCAGTTCTAGCCACAAATTTTAAATAGGATTGAGGTCAGGCCTTTGTGATGGCCACTCCAATATCTTGACTTTGTTGTCCTTAAGCCTTTTTGCCACAACTTTGGAAGTATGGTTGGGGTTATTGTCCATTTGGAAGACCTATTTGCGACCAAGCTTTAACTTCCTGACTGATGTCTTGAGAAGTTGCTTCAATACATCCATATAATTTTCCTACCTCATGATGCCATCTATTTTGAAGTGCACCAGTCCCTCCTGCAGCAAAGCACCCCCACAACATGATGCTGCACGGGGGTGGCCAAACAGTTCTATTTTTGTTTCATCAGACCAGACATGTCTCCAAAAAGTACAATGTTTTGCAGTTGCAAACCGTAGTCTGGCTTTTTTATGGTTGTTTTTGAGCAGTGTCTTCTTCCGTGCTGAGCGGCCTTTCAGGTTATGTCGATATAGGACTCGCTTTACTGTGGATGTAGATACTTTTGTACCTGTTTCCTCCAGCATCTTCACAGGTGTTTTGCTGTTTTTCTGGGATTGAGTTGCACTTTTCACACCAAAGTACTTTCATCTCTAGGAGACAGAACGTGTCTCCTTCCTGAGGGGTTGATGGCTACATGGTCCCATGGTGTTTATACTGTACCTTCAGGTGTTTGGAAATTGCTACCAAGGATGAGCCAGACTTGTGGAGTTCTACAAAAAAATTTGAGGTCTTGGCTGATTTTCTTTTGATATTCCCATGATGTCAAGCTGGCACTGAGTTTGAAGGTAGACCTTCAGGAAGAGGGCGGGACTGAGACCGGTAGGGGCGGGACTGAGACCGGTAGGAGCGGGACTGAGATAGGTAATGGCGGACTGAATGTAGTTATGTAGAGCACCTCATGATAAAAACGTAATATTCAATTACGGCAATTTAGAGTAAATATTAGCACTACACAATTTCGTGGGTGATAACATTCAATCCGGATAATAAAACAAAACAAATCTTAAGACTAGAGAAATTTATCGACAAATATTACGAAAACAAGCAACACCCAAACATGACCAGAGTAAGACAGGGGAACCGATTTTAAAACGAAAACATGACTCTTCTACAGACAGACGATTTAATATTTTCAACACCGGGAATGTTAAAGGTCGAAACCGATCTGTGAAAATCAATAAATGACGAACTAAGTAAGAATATAAAAGAGTTGGCGGCAAGCCTCGATGTGTGATGGAAAAAGCTGCGACGTTGGGAAAGGAAACAGTCAAGCTAAAAGTGACAGTCAATAAAACTGAAACCGAAGTGCATGAACTTAAAAAGGAGAACATCGTTCTGAGAGAAGCCTTACTTGACATACAGACTAGATCCATGAGAGAGAATCTGATACTTACAGGTACTTACAGGTATCCAAGAGAAAGAAGGAGAAGTTCCTGAATCCGTGGTAAAAGAGTTCCTCCTTACAGGACTTCAGATTCCACGCGAAGCTATCAACAAAATCCAACTTGAACGTGTACACCTCATTCGGACAGAGAGGGCGGAGGTATGAACGCCCAATCGTTGCCAAATTTTAATCAAAAGATAAAATAATGATTAAAAGACTTGCTGGGACCAAAATTGTCATGAATGACCAGTTCCCAAAGGAAATTGCAGAACGTCATAATGTTCTGTATCCAATTTAAGGAAAATAGATTAAAAGGGAAACGAGTAGCTCTCGTTGTCGATAAACTATATATTGATAACCAGTTGTTCAGAGACACAAAGACTACTCCATGGCTATTTTAAAAATGTTAAAGTTCTTATAGACGAGGAAAATAATGAAACACAATTGTAGCCAGGTTATGGATTGTAATAATACAATAAAAAATATAGATTTTCTATATTATTTCAAATATAAATAATTGGAACACAAAAGCACTAATTCAACATGGTGAAGATAAAAACTCAATAAACAGAAGGCACAGTATGTGTGGATGGTGTGGTGTGTGGGGGGGTTTTTATGCTTGGGAAAATGTGGCGTTGAGTGAGAGAGGAAATTGTTGCATATCCCAGAACCAATGTATTGCTGTGAGCGGTGGTGTGACAGAGCTTTCATTATTGTTCAGATGATGGATATACTTTTTATAATGAATTATACGCCTTTATTTTATTTATTTATTGTCCTGTCATGGTGGAACAGTGTTTCAAAATAAATTATACATTTAATTTATTTATTGTCCTATCATGGTGGAACAGTGTTTTAAAATAAATTATATATCTAATTTATTTATTTATGATCCTATATTGATGGAACGGTCCATAACCCTATACCTTAGACACCCACCTGAATGACCCAGATACTAAGAAGAAGTCCCTAACTCTTTTATTGGCCTGCTGTAAGCAGTCTGTATGCAGTGAAAATGTGGTCAGAGACCTAGAGCAGCACTGCCCCCTCAAGATTCTGAGCCTGCTTGACAGGGTTGGTCCTGCAAATACAAAGCCCCCTAAAGGGAGAGCATACAATACAAGAAAATTCTTAAAGCTGCTAATGAGAACCTTGACGACCTTGTACCTAACCGGTGGGGTGCCCCCACCCAGGCAGTGGCAGTTTTATAAATGACCACTCCACATTATCATCACAGGAACCATAGGGGACTGTGTCTAGCCTACTGCAAGACATCGTTTAGTATGGATGATAGTAGCACAGTGCAGGTCAGAGAGGGAATACCTGCAGTGAGACCAGTTATAGGTCATTTTCTACCCTTTCAAACAATATATTCCATATTGTCTTTGCCTGTAACATGCAAGGAATTCAGCTGGTATTCAATCAAACCTGTGTTTCAGAAAAGTATTGTTATTGCCCACTCCCCCAAAAAATGTCAGTGGTGCAATTGATTATGCCTTGTTTGTTATATTTATTTTACCCTTATTTAACTAAGCAAGTCAGTTAAGAACAAATTCTTATTTTCAATGACCGCCTAGGAACAGTGGGTTAACTGCCTTGTTCAGTGGCAGAATGACAGATTTGTACTTTCTCAGCTCGGGGATTCAATCTTGCAACCTTTTGGTTACAAGTCCGACGCTCTAACCACTAGGCTACCCTGCCGCCCCTCCTGTATGACAGTAGTTACGACAGATCTGCTTCCAGACTATGAGTCACCACCACACGATGTAAATAACTTTGAGTTTGAAGAAAGTGCTGTAAAAATGAAAATCATAATCCTCACAACTGTGTTTGAAAACTATTTTTTAGCTATTGCATTTCTGTCAGAGTAAGATTTGGCTGTGAAGACCAGACTCCTAGCTTTTCACATTGTTTATACCTGGAGCATGGCAGATGCTCCTCCGCAGGAATGATAATCGAGATGTTCTACACTCTCAATGATCCTAGTAATCCATCTGTCATACCTGCTCCTCTCCAAAGATGTCTCTGTAGTCTGCTGGTGTGTGCCCAGCTATAGCCTCACAACGTGACATTCAAATGTTGGAGTCAACGATAGAAATGTATAGAGATCATTACTTGGGAATAACCTGTTTTTTTTTTTCATGGACATTGTCATTGAGGGCTTCCACCATTTTAAAGAAGTCAACTAGGTGGGGATTCCTATGGGTTGGAAGCGATCAGCCAATTATAAGAGCATTGTCTTCTTCAAATTGGTTTGCTTAGTTAGGAAATGACTTAAGCTATATCACTCTCCATGTACTAGCTACAATAAATTAATTCCCCACAAGATTTGGTTCAAAACTAAACTTGTTGTAATCATGGCAAATTACCGACCGGACACGCAGGAAAAGTGCCCCTGACATACAGGGGGGCCTCATTGATTTTGTTAGTCCCTCTCACTCAGAGATCATCATAACCTGGCATAAGTCATGGCAAAAATGCATAGAATCGCAGGAAATTACTGTAGCTTTGAAACGGCAAAAATCTCTCCCCAAAATGGCAAAATCTGTAGTACTGCACAAAATAGGCTGTAAAACTGCAACAAAAAAACGATGGTTCTGTAAGCAACCTTACTTGTTTACCATTTGTTAATAAAATACGTTTTCTGCCTACAGATCCCACAGTATGTATTCAATTATAGATTTTAATCCGGTGCTGAGTTGTATAGCAGCTAATTGTATAGCTAATAGCCTATATGTTTAGATGGACTGAGGTGTATGAAGCTATAGAAACCAATGTAAAAATGGCTGGTGATTGGTACATTATATGCACAGTACAGCATGCCACTGAAAATACCTAGAAATAAAATCTCAGCTGTTTCCTTTCATTATTGCCATGGCATTTCCAGTCTGTCCTGAATAGGGAAAGGGAGAGTGTGTATTGTTGTGTTAACAACCGGCAACGTATAATGATTGACAGTAGAACAACCTGGGGGTTCTGACCTTTCAGCCAATTCAGTTCTGTAATCTTCCGGGGATTCTATTAATGAGTGACTGGGCCTTTGTTACTATGACTAACCTACGTGACCCAGCACAACGGGCTCAATGGTAAGCTGTGAGAGGGACGTAGCCACACATTTTATTGCGATAGCGAACGCCCCTGGTTAATTACTTGACCTTCTAAGTAGCTGTGGTCCTGAGTGAGTTATTTTATAAGGACGTGTTTATAGAATATTATAATTGAGGATAATATTGAATAATTCATAATCATCCCTTTATTTCATATAATTGTGTGTGTGTGTGTGTGTGTGTGTGTGTAGAGGTTGTGGCACAACTGTTGTCACCTATATAAAAGAAAACATATTTTAAGCTCCACTTATTCAGTTATTCTGTCTAATAATATGACAGGGTTAAGACTGACGCATGCTTCACAGTCTAAAGGGTTTGCGCATATACAGTGAGCTCAAAGTATTGGGACATTTCTTGTCGTTGTTTTGACTCTGTACTCCAGCACTTTGGATATGAAATGATACAGTGACTGTGGGGTTTAAGTGCAGACTGTCAGCTTTAATTTGAGGGTATTTCTATCTATATTGAGAGAACCATTTAGGAATTACAGCACTTTTTGTAGATAGTACCCCCATTTTAGGGACCAAAAGTATTGGGATAAATTGACTTATACACTGAGTATACCAAACATTAGGAACACTTTCCTTATATTGAGTTGGGTCTGTAAATTTCTCACTCATCATGATTCACAATTCATTCAGGATTATCCGTAATCATGATCGCATCCACATTAATGTAGAAATGTTTAGAAATAGCCAAAAATCTTCCTTAAGTAGTCTATGTTGATGCTAAAGTGGCTCAAGAAGGTCAAAAAAAAAAATTGTACTATTTTCTCATTTTTCAAAGGTTTTCGAGAGTATACCAGCACAGATGTTCGCTTCGCTTTGCCGAGTTCTGCTAAGAGAAAATAGAACCTACAGTATGTATGCGGACGCCTTAACTCTAATGGTGCTGTTGTAATGTTGTTTTGAATAAGCATAAGTATTATTAGTGTGAGAGTGAGCTATGTATCTAAAGATAATAAAAACGGTACAGACAAGGACATTCATCATTCAGTTTAGTGTCTGCAATTGAAAATATTTTCCTTGTCTTTTCTTCTCTGAGATAATTGTTATTGTCATTCCACAATGGATAGGTTTGAAGCAGCTCTATGCATTTAACAAAGGCAGGTTTCCAATAAAATGGTCTGTTCTATATCCCCTTATTTTTATGTGAAATCATCCTCTCTTACACAACTCATGTTTTGCTACAAGCTAGAATGTGTGTGTGCAGAATATGCACATTTTCACATTGACTTGTGAATCTGCATTACTCAACATTTTACATTGCTTAACACACATTTGTATGAGAAAGAGTGAGTGTGCAGAATAGTCACATTTTCAGCCTGTGAATATATCTGCATTCAACATCATATACATATAAATGATTCTAATGCAATGATTAATTATTGAATTGCGGTGGCAAATGCTGTCCCATGATTTTGGCACCATGTAAAACATTTTTAAATGACAAAAAGATGACAAATAATACATTTTCCATTTTACATAAATGTTATTTCATAAGAAAACATATGTAAGTCCCTTATTCTGCAAAATATATATTTGTAAGTGTTGTAGAAACTACTGGGTGTTGGCAAATGGGCTTGTCCTACTGGTAATGTGTTGAGGTTTAGTAACATTTTGGGGGGACGTAGATCTCTATCTATTATTTTGAATGCTAGACAGTGAACAAAATGATTTAATATATTGTATTGATCAATAAAAATAACGCTATTAAAATATCAATTTTTAGTATAATGTGTGCCTCAGTTTTATGTAATTGATGTTACCGCCTTGAAAATCACTGAATCCAAAGATAGTGCCTTCAGAAATGATTAATACCCCTTGACTTATTTCACATTTTGTTGTGTTACAGCCTGAATTCAAAATGGATTACATAGATTTTTTTTCTCACGCATCACATCTATGCAGAATATACCACAATAACAAAGTGAAAACATGTTTTTTAGAAATGTTAGCAAATTAATTGAAATTGAAATACGGAAATACCTCATTTACATAAGTTTTCACACCCCTGAATCAATACTTTGTAGAAACACCTTTGACAGTGATTACAG
This sequence comes from Oncorhynchus kisutch, assembly GCF_002021735.2. Classification (NCBI taxonomy): domain Eukaryota; kingdom Metazoa; phylum Chordata; class Actinopteri; order Salmoniformes; family Salmonidae; genus Oncorhynchus; species Oncorhynchus kisutch. The sequence continues at coordinate 43,393,537 of NC_034190.2, read as the reverse complement.
TTTTGAGTCTTTCTGGCTATGTCTAAGTACTTTCCACACCTGGATTGTGCAACATTTGCCCATTATTCTTTACAAATAATTCAACCTCTGTCAAATTGGCTATTGATCATTGCTAAACCAGACAGTATTTTTATTTTTTTAAATGTAGGTAGTTTTGTGTGTGTTAAATAGCATATCTTTCTCAAACAGCTCATTAACATACAGAGGGTAGAAGTAAAGACATTGGTTGAGGGCAGACCTACTTATTCCAGCTAAGAGCCTCTGGTGTAGTCTTTCCCCACAGACACCCACAGGCATCACTTTGCTTGGGTTGGCATCCTGCTGATGAACTATTAATCATGCACATGAACTAATCGGTCATACTCATTAGAAGGAAATGAACTCTGCTACAAATTATCTCACTGAGATATTGCATAAGGTTGGACAATAAATCACCATATTTGTGCTCCCAAGTGGCACAGCAATCTAAGGCACTGCATTTTAGTGCAATAGGTGACACTACAATCCCCGGTTCAAATCCAGGCTGCATCACATCTGGCCATGATTGGAAGTCCCACATCTAAAGGAAAATGTGCATAGGCTGTCATTGTAAACAAGAATATGTTCTTAAGTGGCTTGCCTAGTAAAATAAATATTAAACTACAAAAAATATATAGTAATAATGTATGGATGAGTACCGTCCACTAAAATCTGCAATTATGGCGACTGCCTTACAGTTGAGGTCGGAAGTTTACATACACCTTAGCCAAATACATTAACTAGTTTTTCCACAGTTCCTGACATTTAATCCTAGAAAAAATTCCCTGTTTTACGTCAGTTAGGATCACCACTTTATTTAAAAAATATGAAATGTCAGAATAACAGTAGAGAATTATTTATTTCAGCTTTTATTTCTTTCATCGCATTCCCAGTGGGTCAGAGGTTTACATACACTCAATTAGTATTTGGTAGCATTGCCTTTAAATTGTTTAACTTGGGTCAAACATTTCGGGTTGCCTTCCACAAGCTTCCCACAATAAGTTGGAGGAATTTTGGCCCATTCCACCTGACAGCTGGTGTAACTGAGTCAGGTTAGTAGGCCTCATTGCTCGCACAAGATTTTTCAGTTCTGCCCACAAATTGTCTATAGGAATGAGGTCTGGGATTTGTGATGGCCACTCCAATACCTTGACTTTGTTGTCCTTAAGCCATTTTTCCACAACTTTGGAAGTATGCTTGGCATCATTGTCCATTTGGAAGACCCATTTGCCACCAAGCTTTAACTTCCTGACTACGATCTTTGTCCCCATGTGCAGTTGCAAACTGTAGGCTTTTTTATGGCGGTTTTGGAGCAGTGGCTTCTTCCTTGCTGAGTGGCCTTTCAGGTTATGTCGACACAGGACTCGTTTTACTGTGGATATAGATACTTTTGTACCTGTTTCCTCCAGCATTTTCACAAGGTCCTTTGCTGTTGTTCTGGGATTGATTTGCACTTTTCGCACCAAAGTACTTTTATCTCTAGGAGACAGAGCGCGTCTCCTTCCTGAGCGGTATGATGGCTGCGTCGTCCCATGGTGTTTATACTTGCGTACTTGGAAATTTCTCCCAAGCATGAGGCAGACTTGTGGAGGTCTACAAGGTCTACAATTTTCCCATGATGTCAAGCAAATGTAACCGGGTTGGTTATGTTTCCACTTGCCTCTAAAGAAAGGTGTATTTAATGTTCTAGCATTCTTATTGGTTGGTTCAATTCTGATGACAATAAGGTGTGTTGTTATTGGCCCAGCTTGCAGAAAGGGGGAGATCGCGAACATCAGGTCTCCGTATGAAAATGTGATGCAAAGGGTAGGTCACGTTCTGAATACTATTTTTCTATTTTACAGTGGGTACAACTTTGCTGTACATTGCTGATTTATACATGTGTGGATATATGGTACCTGTTAGGCATTGAGGGGCTTTCTGGGATGTGCTTTGGTATATGATTGCTGTATATAAGTGTGTTAGCTAGCAAGCACCGATGTAATAAGCTCACTGCTAACACAGTTGTTTTCATGCTACAGATTTTACCATTGACAGCCATCAACATCATTAAGCGCTGCACAACTAATGTGCTGTTTCCTATTTAACAACAGATAATAAATAATGCTCAACTGGGACCACTGGCAGGGGTGATTTATTTGGACAAAACACAACGCAAGGAGAGTTCGATTAACATCTGTTACACAAAGAAGCACTGGGTTTGAAGGTAGGCCTTGAAATACATCCACAGGTACACCTCCAATTGACTCAAATTATGTCATTTAGCCTATCAGAAGCTTCTAAAGCTATGACATACTTTTCTGGAATTTTCCAAGCTGTTTAAAGGCACAGTCAACTTAATGTATGTAAACTTCTGACCCACTGTAATTGTGGTACAGTGAGTTATAAGTGAAATAATCTGTCTGTAAACAATTGTTGGAAAAGTTACTTGTGCCATGCCATGCACAAAGCAGATGTCCTAACCAAACTATAGTTTGTTAACAAGATATTTGTGGAGTGGTTGAAAAACGAGTTTTAATGATTCCAACCTAAGTGTATGTACATTTCCGACTTCAACTGTATATACTATACATCACAGCTGATACCTTAGTGCAGGATTTTCTACTACTACACCTGGCGAGTAGATCCACAAGGTTTCACGTTTTTCTTCTATCCCACCTGATGTAACTAATCAAGGTTGGAAATAATCAAGGGGTTGAGGATTGGTTAATTATTATGAATTGGGTGTGTTACTGCTGAGCGAGAACAAGAACATGCATCCCTGTGAGTGACCAATAAGAATCTGCATTGATGCATCACACCATTAGAGACCCAAGTTGTTCCACGCTTCAACAGAGCGGAGCTGTTCAGGCCAGCAGGGGACAGGTCTGGTCTGAGGCTGAGTTATTCCGAGGGTCTGTCTGTTCAATAAGCGCAACGCTTCAGTGTTCCCCATCTCCCCTTATCCCCTTGACTTCCCTCTCCCTTTGCTCAGTATGTCCCATGAGCGCACAGGCATAATATTCCCCAGCGACATTCCAGTTCCACTGCCTGCACACACAATGGGTATCTGAGCCATTCCAGATGATCGTCCCTCATGAGAGAAATATGAGGCGGAGGGTGGCACTACGTGTTCATTATCCAACTCCCTGCGGATTAAAATATGCACATTTCCCTTTAGAGGTGATATCAGAGAGATGAGAGAGGTCATGGTAAGGTCAGTGTTTGTGATTCCCTGGTGATTTCTCATGAATACTCAGTCTTATATTATCATGTCTCATTGACTCATTACCACAACACAGGCAAGGAAACACAGAAAGATGCATAGAGATGCAGGGACACGCTGGAAAATGCAGTCATTTATGTTTACAAAGTTGCCAGAGAAATCTGAGCAAGGCAAATGATTGTAGACTGTAGAATGTTATGCCTGTCTGACTGTGATTAAGAGAATTAAACTGCTTTCTATACACAGGGCACAGTACGGACTGGGACTTGTAGGGTTGCTCTGGGTTTGAATAAAGCCCAGTTCATTAGCTAAATATCACATTTTGTTACATGGTTTCAGACAATCCTTCATATTTTCATATTCAGTGGACCCGAATGGGAGTTTCAAATCCTGCCTATCTTCTCCACCTTTCACCTCGCTTTAAGCTCCTCCGTGTCTTATGGCAGTTTTTTCTAATTTTAGAATCTCACCCTTTTTTGCTTTCAAGCTGAAAATAAAATCTATGAATCAAAGGCAATGGGAGAAAGAGACGAGGACTGAAGGAAATTTAAATCCGCTCCCAGTTTCCATAGCTTCAGAGGGTGAAATAAACAGGAAATTAAAATAAAATGTATAACCAAGGAGACATAATGCAGGTTCCTTTCAGAAGATTGCAGGCAAGTGCCTTTCTTACTGCTGATTCCCTCTTTATATTCTATTTGGAATGGATTCTATTATCTCTTATTAGTTTCACTGGGAAGTGGCAGAAATGCCAAGTGCTTAGAATGGCTTTCATTCAGTTATAATTCCTTGAGACTGAGAGAATATTTAGAGGCTTGAGTTTATTTTTGACAGATGTTGAGGAATACCAAAAGTCAAGAAAACCAATGAACAATACAGGATTTTAAGCTACAAAAAAACGTCCAAGTAGTATTTACAAAAGTAGGCACCAAAAGGCTCAGCTGGAAGCCGTATTAAGAAAATGGCAACATATTCAGAAATTACCTTTACATTTCTATCATGGAATCTGTAATGCTTCAGCTTTACAGATTGTCTCGTTGATTAAGGGCTCTACTCAATCTTAAGTGCACTTGATTATAATAAGAACCCTGCCGCTTGCATCTAAGATAATCAAATCAAGGGGTTGATTCTAAGAGTCTTGATCATACAGACAATGAGTGATTCTATGAACATAAAAGCATAAATGAAAAATGTTCAGATGTTCAAAATGTTAGACAAACCACAGACCTTCTCTCTCTTCAAGATGCTAATGGTAGGGGAGGGGGAATTCCACTGTAACAGGATTACGATGAGACTCTGTGTTTTCACTTTAAATGTATGCCAAACAACAAAAAAACATTGATTTCAAAGTTTAATAAACCATACAGCTCTAAGCACAAGGACTACCTTGAACAATTTACACAGAAAATGTCAAAACTCATTTACTGGAATAACTGTTCGGATACAAAGTTTGGTAAAAAAAAAACAACCCTCCATTTTTTTTTATCAAATCAAATCTAATCAAATTTATTTATATAGCCCTTCGTACATCAGCTGATATCTCAAAGTGCTGTACAGAAACCCAGCCTAAAACCCCAAACAGCAAGCAATGCAGGTGTAGAAGCACGGTGGCTAGGAAAAACTCCCTAGAAAGGCCAAAACCTAGGAAGAAACATAGAAAGGAACCAGGCTATGAGGGGTGGCCAGTCCTCTTCTGGCTGTGCCAGGTGGAGATTATAACAGAACATGGTCAAGATGTTCAATGTTCATAAATGACCAGCATGGTCGAATAATAATAAGGCAGAACAGTTGAAACTAGAGCAGCAGCACAGTCAGGTGGAAGTTGAAACTGGAGCAGCAGCATGGCCAGGTAGACTGGGGACAGCAAGGAGTCATCATGTCAGGTAGTCCTGGGGCATGGTCCTAGGGCTCAGGTCAGTTGAAACTGGAAGAGCAGCATGGCCTGGTGGACTGGGGACAGCAAGGAGTCATCATGTCAGGTAGTCCTGGGGCATGGTCCTAGGGCTCAGGTCCTCCGAGAGAGAGAAAGAAAGAGAGAAGGAGAGAATTAGAGAACGCACACTTAGATTCACACAGGACACCGAATAGGACAGGAGAAGTACTCCAGATATAACAAACTGACCCCAGCCCCCCGACACATAAACTACTGCAGCATAAATACTGGAGGCTGAGACCACGTTTTCCAAAAACCTGTTAAATATATGCTCCGTGTCAATATTCAAAGATGTCTGCAGAAAGAATGGGGTATCAGCTATGACAGGACATCTTGAGTTTGAAATAATCTCTTTTGGTTATTGAACAACAGTAAGTGAAGAGGATTTACACGTGGTAACATAATTACAGTAACGGAAATAGATCATGGGTCCCTGATCTCTTCTACACAGAAATGTATAATTTTGGATATGAATGTACCGTCACCCATCATGGAAATTTATGTTTGGGACAAATCAAGGCCAGTCCGGACCGGCCCGAAAAACGACATCTGTGGACCTTTCAACTACTTTTCAACATCTATGGACGTTCAGTGTCGGACAGTGCTCAGTGAGTGTGAATGCTGGTTGCAGTAAATTGAAAGAGAGGAGGCTCATCGGTAGATGTCATTAAGAGCCAGGAGAATTACATTTAATTGGATAGAGAATGAGAGGTTGTCCAGATTGTTTTCACACTCTCGCTTTGACCACCAGATGACAGAAAGAGAAAGAAAACAACAGTTTGCCAGTGGAACAGAGGGCAGTAGCAGGTAACCCAACTGTGGTTTTTGACGACTATGATTTTCCAATGGAGCCAATTCAATTGCAGTAATTCCGTTACTGATGTCTGGTAAGATAATTAAGGGGTTTTAGTCACTTGATTATTCATAAATTGATATCAGGAAAAACACTAACTAATTGGTAGGTCTAACTTGTTACCCTCCCTTCTGATGAGGTAGAGACATTTGAAAATACCACTTTAGGTAGTGGAATCATCCTTATTATTAAGGATCAAGGCAATATTTCCTTACTGAAGGCAAATAATTTCTCCAAAACTAAATAGAAGTGTTGATATTGCTTGTCAGGGGTCTTTACTGGTATTTCTAATACCTTTTTAAGACTTTTTCTGGTATATGTTTTCTCTTTTCCATTTGTTTGACCAAAAATCAAAGCCATTACTTATGCCTACATAGGTATTTTTCTGACCTCCTGGGACGAATTGTGTCGCGGATCCCTCTGGAACTTTCCTTGCTCACACCTGGCCCCTATTCCCACTGACTGCATTTGTATATACAAATATACAAATATATATAAGTATTTGATACACTGCCGATTTTGCAGGTTTTCCTACTTACAAAAAATATAGAGATCTGTCATTTTTATCATAGGTACACTTCAACTGTGAGAGACGGAATCTAAAACAAAAATCCAGAAAATCACATTTGTATGATTTTTAAGTAATTAATTTGCATTTTATTGCATGACATAAGTATTTGATACATCAAAGCAGAAGTTAATATTTGGTACAGAAACCTTTGTTTGCAATTACAGAGATCATACCTTTCCTGTAGTTCTTGCCCAGGTTTGCACACACTGCAGCAGGGATTTTGGCCCACTCCTCCATACAGACTTTCTCCAGATCCTTCAGGTTTCGGGGCTATCGCTGGGCAATACGGACTTTCAGCTCCCTCCACAGATTTTGTATTGGGTTCAGATCTGGAGACTGGCTAGGCCACTCCAGGACCTTGAGATGCTTCTTATGGAGCCACTCCTTAGTTACCCTGGCTGTGTGTTTCGGGTCGTTGTCATGCTGGAAGACCCAGCCACGACCTATCTTCAATGCTCTTACTGAGGGAAGGAGGTTGTTGGCCAAGATCTCGCGATACATGGCCCCATCCATCCTCCCCTCAATGCGGTGCAGTCTTCCTGTCCCCTTTGCAGAAAAGCATCCCCAAAGAATGATCTTTCCACCTCCATGCTTCACGGTTGGGATGTGGTTCTTGGGGTTGTACTCATCCTTCTTCTTCCTCCAAACACTGTAAGTGGAGTTTAGACCAAAAAGCTCTATTTTTGACTCATCAGACCACATGACCGTCTCCCATTCCTCCTCTGGATCATCCAGCTGGTCATTGGCAAACTTCAGACGGGCCTGGACATGCGCTGGCTTGAGCAGGGGGACCTTGCGTGCGCTGCAGGATTTTAATCCATGACGGCGTAGTGTGTTACTAATGGTTTTCTTTGAGACTGTGGTCCCAGCTCTCTTCAGGTCATTGACCAGGTCCTGCCATGTAATTCTGGGCTGATCCCTCACCTTCCTCATGATCATTGATACCCCACGAGGTGAGATCTTGCATGGAGCCCCAGACCGAGGGTGATTGACCATCATCTTGAACTTCTTCCATTTTCTAATAATTGTGCCAACAGTTGTTGCCTTCTCACCAAGCTACTTGCCTATTGTCCTGTAGCCCATCCCAGCCTTGTGCAGGTCTACAATTTTATCCCTGATGTCCTTACACAGCTCTCTGGTCTGGCCATTGTGGAGAGTTTGGAGTCTGTTTGATTGAGTGTGTGGACAGGTCTTTTATACAGGTAACGAGTTCAAACCGGTGCAGTTAATACAGGTAATGAGTGGAGAACAGGAGGGCTTCTTAAAGAAAAACTAACAGGTCTGTGAGAGCCGGAATTCTTACTGGTTGGTAGGTGGTCAAATACTTATGTCATGCAATAAAATGCAAATTAATTACTTAAAAATTATACAATGTGATTTTCAGGATTTTTGTTTTACAGTGCCTTGCGAAAGTATTCGGCCCCTTGGAACTTTGCAACCTTTTGCCACATGTCAGGCTTCAAACATAAAGATATAAAACTGTATTTTTTTGTGAAGAATCAACAAGTGGGACACAATCATGAAGTGGAACGACATTTATTGGATATTTCAAACTTTTTTAACAAATCAAAAACTGAAAAATTGGGCGTGCAAAATTATTCAGCCCCTTTACTTTCAGTGCAGCAAACTCTCTCCAGAAGAGTTTGACCTAAATGACTAATGATGATAAATACAATCCACCTGTGTGTAATCAAGTCCCCGTATAAATGCACCTGCACTGTGATAGTCTCAGAGGTCCGTTAAAAGCGCAGAGAGCATCATGAAGAACAAGGAACACACCAGGCAGGTCCGAGATACTGTTGTGAAGAAATTTAAAGCCGGATTTGGATACAAAAAGATTTCCCAAGCTTTAAACATCCCAAGGAGCACTGTGCAAGCGATAATATTGAAATGGAAGGAGTATCAGACCACTGCAAATCTACCAAGACCTGGCCGTCCCTCTAAACTTTCAGCTCATACAAGGAGAAGACTGATCAGAGATGCAGCCAAGAGGCCCATGATCACTCTGGATGAACTGCAGAGATCTACAGCTGAGGTGGGAGACTCTGTCCATAGGACAACAATCAATCATATATCGCACAAATCTGGCCTTTATGGAAGAGTGGCAAGAAAGCCATTTCTTAAAGATATCCATAAAAAGTGTTGTTTAATGTTTGCCACAAGCATCCTGGGAGACACACAAAACATGTGGAAGAAGGTGCTCTGGTCAGATGAAACCAAAATTGAACTTTTTGGCAACAATGCAAAACGTTATGTTTGGCGTAAAAGCAACACAGCACATCACCCTGAACACACCATCCCCACCGTCAAATATGGTGGTGGCAGCATCATGGTTTGGGCCTGCTTTTCTTCAGCAGGGACAGGGAAGATGGTTAAAATTGATGGGAAGATGGATGGAGCCAAATACAGGACCATTCTGGAAGAAAACCTGATGGAGTCTGCAAAAGACCCGAGACTGGGACGGAGATTTGTCTTCCAACAAATCAAAATCTACAATGGAATGGTTCAAAAATAAACATATCCAGGTGTTAGAATGGCCAAGTCAAAGTCCAGACCTGAATCCAATCGAGAATCTGTGGAAAGAACTGAAAACTGCTGTTCACAAATGCTCTCCATCCAACCTCACTGAGCTCGAGCTGTTTTGCAAGGAGGAATGGGGAAAAATTTCAGTCTCTCGATGATACCCCAAGTGACTTACAGCTGTAATCGCAGCAAAAGGTGGCGCTACAAAGTATTAACTTAAGGGGGCTGAATAATTTTGCACGGCCAATTTTTCCGTTTTTGATTTGTTAAAAAAGTTTGAAATATCCAATAAATGTCGTTCCACTTCATGATTGTGTCCCACTTGTTGATTCTTCACAAAAAAATACAGTTTTATATCTTTATGTTTGAAGCCTGAAATGTGGCAAAAGGTCGCAAAGTTCAAGGGGGGCGAATACTTTCGCAAGGCACTGTAGATTCCGTCTCTCACAGTTGAAGTGTACCTATGAGAAAAAATTACAGATCTCTACATGCTTTGTAAGTAGGAAACACTGGCGATTTTGCAGGTTATCAAATACTTGTTCTCCCCACTGTATGTGCCCTTTGTTTACTACGGTGCTGTCGATTTATTGTTACAATGTACGTTGGTGCGTGTGAGTACCTGTGCTGTGTGTTTTGGGCCTTCGTGCCCTTGTGGATTGTGCAGATGATTACGGGTCTTGTCCCGTGGGATAATCATTGTGAGCTAGTGTAATTTATTCGAGGTACTCCTCGCTCTTTTGTTTGGGTTTCAACCCTGTGTTTTTGTTACCTATTTGTTTGGTCTTCGTCCCCGTGCCCTTACACATCACGGCGTAATTTGGGGTATAATAAAAATATTACGCATTCCTGGGCCTGTCTCCCAATCCTTCATGGCAACGTAATCAACCATTAAGGGAGACAGCAGGAATGGCCCATCCGACGACGCTGAGACTGGTCCGTCTGGCGCCGCCGCAACTTCGGCAGCTGCAACTGGGTCATCCGACGTTGCCACAGCGGGTCTGTCCGACGACATTGTTCCATCTGACGCCGCCGCAACTTTGGCAGCGGCAACTGGCCCGTCCGACGACACAACTTTGGCAGCTTCGGGTCTTCATCGACCCGCACTGCCTTCCTGTGTTCGTCCTCGAGGCTGGTGTCGTTGCGCTGCTTATACAGTGTGTCAGGGGAGGGGTACTGTCACGGATCCCTCTGGAACTTTCATTGCGCACACCTGGCCCCTATTCACACTGATTGCATGTGTATATATGTGCCCTTTGTTCACCATGGTGCTGTCGATTATTGTTACTATGTCCGTTGATGCGTGTGAGTACCTGTGCTGTGTGTTTTGGGCTTTCGTGCCCTTGTGGATTGTGCAGATGATTGCGGGTCTCGTCTCGTGTGATAATCATTGTGCGCTAGTGTTATTTTTTCGAGGAACTCCTCGCTCTTTTGTTTGGGTTTCAACTGTGTGTTTTTGTTACATGTTTGTTTGGTCATCGTCCCCATGACCTTACACGGCACGCCGTAATTCGGGGTATGATAAAAAAAACTATTGCGCATTCCTGCGCCTGTCTGCCGATCCTTCATGCCAACGTGACAAATTGGATCTTCTCAATTTTTAATAATGTAGTGCCTCTTCATGTCTGACTTCTTTTGTCTAAAGGCCACTTAAGAGTAATGAGTAATGCAAATATTTAAAAGAGAAGCTATTGTTTGAGGCATATGTTCTTAGATTTAGAGTGTAAATTTAATATGTATTTGAGATGCATAGAGAATTTAAGGAGATCTTATTATTATTATTATTATATCTTCAAGAGCTAAATCAGCACAATAGAATAAACAATTGAGATTCATAGTAATAATTTCAACAGAAATGTGTCTTTCACATTTTACCCAACCTCTGAATCAGAGAGGTGCTGGTGGCTTCCTTAATGGACATAATCTGCACCCAGGGAGCAGTTGTTGTTGGGGGTTAACTGCCTTGCTCGGGGAGAGAACAACATTCTGGATTCGATCTAGCAACCTTTCAGATACTGGCCCAATGCTCCTACTCTCCAGGCTACTTGCTTTAAGGCAATTTAGAGAGATCGAGATAGATCCTAGATTATGTATGGTGATACTTGTCTGTGACAAGTGAAGCACGTTTGAGATGGATTCTAATTATTTTGATTCAGATATAAATTTCACTGAGCTCTTGTTATTCTTTTCTTTTTTTCATGAATGAAGGTAGTTGAAATGAGACACATTTAGGAGAATTTAGAGAACTTATACATTGATCAATGTGAGAGCAATACATGGTTATTTCTCAGGAGCAACATTTTAGATATTTGAGAAAATACTCTGCCTCTCTTTTTCTCTGTTTTGTCTAGGAGACATAAAGGTGAAAAATAAATATCATCCTTGATTATCCTTTCCTATGTGTCATGTTTTAGACGGCAATTATTTTTCAAATCTATGCCTTCATTTCCACAAAATATAAACTCTAAGCTTTAAATCGACACCCAATTTGAATATGCTATTATGGACTTGGTGCTCATTGGTCCTTACACACAGTGTATGCATACTGCCCATATAATAGCCTATTGATCAATATCCTGCATCACTTTCCATTTTTAATGCTGAATACATTCAGCGTAGATAATATCTTTAAAGATGGGAATTGTTTCAGAAATGGTATTGAGAGTATTACATTTCTGGTCTTCACTTTCCTCTTGAAGAATCTTTAATGATAGTTTGAAGGCCATCAAAGTGAAGCTATAAATCAAGGCAGTGTCTCTATATGGAAAAACACAGTGGGTGAAAATAATGCTTTCCTTCTAAGCCGATGAACCTCAGGCACTACAGTCCATAAATCGCACCATCAATTATTAACCCAAATCTCTTCAAATGTGCCAAAAGAAATCTCAGAGGAAAAACTAATGCAACAAGCAGGAAATGAGAAGAAACAATAAAATGAATAGTGTGGCCAGTTGGGCCCGTTTACATTCACGCTGAAGACTAAAGTCCAGGAAAGGATTAAACATAGAGGCCATCCTCAGACTGCAGACCTCCATCAGAGGGGAGGAGCAGTATGAATGGCTACATTAGACACTATTCCACTCAGGGTGGAAATAAGCTGACAGACAGCCCTGTAGACATGATTGATAGATACTTTAAAATATAGCAGGACACAAACAACAGAGAGATCAGGCCAATCTAACCAAGTCGTTTTCGGAATGCTTTTAGAAGTATGTGTTGTGTTTTCTATTGCAGCTGAAGTTCAGAAGGTGATAAAAGTCATTTAAAGGAGCACTAAAAGCAAATATTGGCCCATTAAGAGAGCAATCATGACATTACAGTGTGTAATTATGTTCCCATAATTACACACTGTTTTGAGACAAAAGGCAAATAGTAAAGCTTCGTTCAGGGTCACAGATTTTTCACCATTCATTTTGTTGATGTAGAATGTTTTGCAGCTATTTTTCAAAGCTTTTTATATAGCTCAGGTAACATGAAGTCAGCAGCAATTCCATCTCTCGGCATGTGCAATGTGTAATGTTATTTCACAACTTATCCTCTTGCACATCAAGACCCACTGCAGGTTTTGTATTCCCATAACAGTTAGAATATTTTCAATAGAAATACCATATTCCCTTTACAAAACCTGTGATTTTACAGCACGTGACAATCCCATATTCATAGTGAAAGTGTGATAGCTGCTAAGAGGGAAGGCCATGCTAGCCAACGTATACTGTATTTCTCCTCTATACATGATGCAAAAACTTGCAGGAAGTCGTGACTATTTGAATTTCACAGATGAAAACATTGGAGACCCGAGCCAATTATGCATTCGCAGCACCGGCATCCACAGTGGCAATCCCTTCCATTGGTTTTTGTTTATTTACGCAAGCAGTGTTATTTTCAGCTGGTGATCCCGGTTTTCTCCAGGACCTGTTCAGATCTATTCCCTGTCCGACAGAGGAGGGGCGGGGAGAGTGTGAGATGAACAGTGAAAGCTGTCTTATTAGTGCTAACTCCAGTGCTTTATAGGCTGCTAGATTGACAGAAAAAAGCTGAGGCACAAACAGCCGGGCAGTGAAATATCTGCTGTCAGTTCCAACATGAATCACTTATCTGAGTCTCTGCATTACAGAGAAGACAAAGGAAGTTAGCTATACAGCACACTGATTATTATCAGATTACAGATAATAGTTGCAGTCCATTGAAGTGTATATATTATACACTTATTATAAAGTATCCAGATTCTCTTGCTGGTATACAGTGCTGTTAAATCATGATCTGATTACAGGTAATAGATTTACTCCAAATAAAGATGACCCCCTACACAATAATACTGAATAATGTACTAGTGTTGGGAAAGTGGAGTACATTGATGTGTAAAACACAAAGCCTGTTTTATAAGACCTTTTACTAGAATTGTGCAACAACACAAATCTGCAAAATCTCTGTAAAACTCTCCAAGTACTCTCTTCAGGGTATGGGGCTGTTTTACCAGTCTCCTTCCATTCGTACCTTTGCCCTTCTCTTATAAATGACCACTCCACATTATCATCACCAGAACCATATGGGACTGTGTCTAGCCTACTGCAGGACATCGTTTAGTATGGATGATAGTAGCACAGTGCAGGTCAGAGAGGGAATACCTGCAGTGAGACCAGTTATAGGTAATTTTCTACCATTTCAAACAATATATCCCATATTGTCTTTGCCTGTAACATGCAAGAAATTCAGCTGGTATTCAATCAAACCCGTGTTTCAGAAAAGTATTGTTAATGCCCACCCACCAAAAAAAAAGTCAGTGGCGCAATTGATTATGCCTTGTTTGTTATATTTATTTTATTGTACATTTATTTAACTAGCCAAGTCAGTTAAGAACAAATTCTTATTTTCAATTATGGCCTAGGAACAGTGGGTTAACTGCCTTGATCAGGGGCAGAACGACAGATTTGTACCTTGTCAGCTCGGGGATTTGATCTTGCAACCTTTTCGGTTACTTGTCCAACGCTCTAACCACTAGGCTACCTGCCTTTAAAGAAAGTAACATTAATTTTGATTTTGACAAGAACCCCAGAGCAGGTTTAACTAACCCTACTAAATGGCAGACGCATTTGGGGTTTAGAACAGTTCGAGTGAACCAGCCAGGCATCTCCTTAGAACTCCTCCATGTTGTCTACTCCCAGTAGCCTACTGCTACAGCACCCAAAGCACATATACTACCAAAGAGCATCTACAAAAACAGGATTTTCTCCTCAAGATTTCCCCGGCTCTCACATTTATTGGAAATCTGCCACGTTCATCCCCCTCTTTAAAGGGGGAGACACTCTAGACCCAAACTTCTACAGACCGATATCTATCCTACCCTGCCTTTCTAAGGTCTTCGAAGTTAACAAACAGATCACCGACCATTTCGAATCCCACCGAACCTTCACTATGCAATCTGGTTTCAAAGCTGGCCATGGGTGCACCTCAGCCACACTCAAGGTCCTAAACGATATCATAACCGCCATAAGAGACAATACCGTGCAGCTGTATTCATCCACCTGGCTAAGGCTTTCGACTCTGTCAATCACCACATTCTTATCGGCAGACTCAACAGCCTTGGTTTCTCAAGTGACTGCTGGTTCACCAACTACTTCTCAGACAGAGTTCAGTGTGTCAAATCGGAGGGCCTGTTGTCCAGACCTCTTGCAGTGTCTATGGGGTGCCACAGGGTTCAAGCCTCGGGCCAACTCTTTTCTCTGTATACATCAATGATGTTGCTCCTGCTGCTGGTGATTCTCTGATCCACCTCTATGCAGACAACACCATTCTGTATACTTCTGGCCCTTCTTTGGATACTGTGTTAACCAACGCCCAGACTAGCTTCAATGCCATACAACTCTCCTTCCGTGGCCTCCAACTGCTCTTAAATGCAAGTAAAACTAAATGCATGCTCTTCAACCGATCGCTGCCCACACCTGCCCGCCCGTCCAGCATCACTACTCTGTACATTTCTGACTTAGAATATGTGGACAACTACAAATACCTAGGTGCTAGATAGACTGTAAACTCTCCTTCCAGACTCACATTAGCATCTCCAATCCAAAATTAAATCCAGAATTGGCTTCCTGTTTCGCAACAAAGCATCCTTCACTCATGCTGCCAAACATACCCTCGTAAAACTGACTATCCTATCGATCCTTGACTTTGGCGATGTCATTTACAAAATATCCTCCAACACTCTACTCAGCAAATTGGACGCAGTCTATCACAGTGCCATCCGTTTTGTCAGCAAATCCCCATATACTACCACCACTGCAACCTGTATGCTCTCGTTGGCTGGCCTTCGCTTCATGTTCATCGCCAAACCCACTGGCTCCAGGTCATCTATAAGTTTGCTAGGTAAAGCTCCGCCTTATCTCAGCTCACTGGTCACCATAGCAGCACCCACACTTAGCACACGCTCCAGCAGGTATATTTCACTGGTCACCCCCTGGTCACCCCCAAAGCCAATTCTGTAAATAGCCCATGCAACTACCTCAGCCCCATACTGTTATTTATTTTGCTCCTTTGTACCCCATTATCTCTACTTGCACACTCCATCTTCTGCACATCTATCACTCAAGTGTTTAAATGCTATATTGTAATTATTTCGCCACTATGGCCTATTTATTGCCTTACCTCCCTTATCCTACCTCATTTGCACACACTGTATATAGACTTTTTTTCTATTGTATTATTGACTGTATGTTTGTTTACTCCATGTGTAACTCTGTGTTGATGTTTGTGTCACTTTGCTTTATCTTGGCCAGGTCACAGTTGTAAATGAGAACTTATTCTCAACTAGCCTGCCTGGTTAAATAAAGGTTAAATAAAAAATAAGTACAAAATACAATAAAAAAATATGTTCGCTTTACATGAATGCCACCAAGCGGCAGCATGAACAGCATGATACTCTCCTATAATCTCACGCAGCCCTTAGAAACAGCTAATGTGTGAACGCTTCCCATTTGCATTAAGCCACTTGGTTTGTTGAAAACTCGCCAAGTGGAAAATCAGCTGCTATCTCTGCAGTCTCAAGGGGCTAGTTAATTTTAGAAAGATAATCTCCTGCAATATGCTAAGGGATTGAGACATACAAAATCACAGCATGAGAACATGATTAGACAGTACTCATGGGTTGAAAGAAACAGGCAGTGTGTCATAGCTGAAGACATGCATGTTCCTTATTAATCTAATCACGGAGTAAATCGCTGAACACAAACAACATTTGTCCAATGGGATATCTGCACTATAGCCCTTCTCCCCTTTCTATTAAAGCCAGAAATTATGATCCTGATGATGGTGATTGATCACTGGCCATTAGCGGTGTCTCCCAAGGATGTGGTTCACCGTTGTCCTTATGTCTCCCTCAAGAGAAATATAGCTACACTGGAACCGGGTAGGTAGCTGTGTCTACAACTTGATCAACATCATTTCCATACGCAGGCAGGGTAAGTAGACTAATCCTCCTGCTCCAACACACACAAGGTGATTCCCTACCTCAGGGATCAGGCTGTGGAGAGGAGATGCAGTCCTGACTTAACCATGCTCTATTTAACTGATGTGTAATTCCTCTGTTCATCTTGCCACAAAGAACAGGGCTGTCGTGTTCTGTCGTTCCACTCAGGTATTTGGAAAGAGAAAGTAGTCTGCTATAATGGGGAGAGAACAGACAGACTGATTCTGTACCTGAATCTAGCATTTTTTCCTTCCTGGTCTGTCTGTTTGTTTATGGTGGTGAGGGACTTCAGTGGGATTGTATGTGTGGGGATTCAAATCCAATAAGGTTAAAAATCAACAGCAAAAACAAAAGAACACAAAGAAAAAAAGAACGACTGACTATAGTGGCATTTTGGGCTGCA
Organism: Oncorhynchus kisutch; assembly: GCF_002021735.2. Taxonomy (NCBI): domain Eukaryota; kingdom Metazoa; phylum Chordata; class Actinopteri; order Salmoniformes; family Salmonidae; genus Oncorhynchus; species Oncorhynchus kisutch. The sequence goes on along the minus strand of NC_034190.2, from coordinate 43,376,572 downwards.
TGGGAGTCAGTGGGCTCAGTCGACAGCCAGTTCCAGGTGAATAACAATCAAGGCTGTTTGAGGGATCATGTTCAAAACCCCTACAGGACTGGAGTACAGTAGGCTTGGCCACCCACCTTTGCCTTGAGCAGGGCCCAGAGTCTTCAAACACTCAGCCAGGTATTGAGGCTATGCATGCCAGGGTTCCCCTGGTACTTCACTTCATCAGATTATGAGGAAAACATTCCAGTGTCAGAGGGATTTGTGTCATATTAGAAGTCAGGGGAGAGGAAGCGAAGCTGCTTTCAAAAGATCCCGTAATGCCCTCTCTGTGGCTCCTCTCTCTGGAAGATGGAGAATTTACATTGGCAGACAAACGTGACATTTGCTGGTTTCGAGAGCTGCTTGAGGGGAGGCTTCCTAGGTGGGCACTGCTGATAAGATGACTGCCAGGAGTGTAGGGGGGGGGGGCATGAAAAGGTAAACGGCATAAATCAGAGAGAGGGCAGGATTTTCCATGAAATGTTTATGCAGTTACACCAACATCACCACCGGTGCTGGTACATTTGAACAGCAGTAACCCATACAAAACTTAGGAGGCTACATTTCTAACTTCTTCTTACTGAACAGTAAGTCATAGGTGATGTTTGCCTGGCTATCTCCCTTGGTTCAAGCTTAGAAGAAGCTTACTCTGTTTATGGGGTATCTAGAGCTATTATCAGACCTGCTCTATGGGCAGGGAGAACCAACATTCATGCTACATTCTCCTGTGTCAGTTCCACTAAAGAACACCATGTCCCCTAACACCATGAAAGAGAGTGCAAAGAGAGAAGGATGGGCGAAAGAAGAGATGCGTTAGAGAGGGATGTGAGAGAGAGAGAGAGATGTGGACTGGAGGCTGTTGTCAAAGCATGGCAGATTGACTTTTAAATGGTGTCTGATTTCCTACGTGGTAGAAGTGAATGGGTGAGTTTACTGACAGACTTCATCTTCGTGACCGTCACAGAGAATTATACTTAGAGATATGCTGCTAGTGCACTGTGACAATTGCACTAATGTTATATAACACAAATACGCCATTATTGCTTACTTATCTAAACTTACCTTGAGCCCAGTATACAGAGCTCAGCAGCGGCAGCACAACTGTTGCAGTACATCAATCCTCCCTGTGTATTCTTTTAAAACATGACACTGAAGAGTGTTGTGATGGAATGTGTTGTTAAGTCATGTGAAGGTCTGGGATACAGGCAGGAAAACAGCAGATACTTAATATGATCACACCACAACCATTATGAATGCAATAGTTAAAGGGGGAGAAACTTGATTTATTGGGCTGAGATATAACTACATTGGTCAGAAGCAGTGTAAATCAGATTGATGATTCATTGTCCCTGCCCCGGGGGCTGGTGGGACTTGGTAGCTGATGGGCTGGGGCGATGGCTTGGGTAATGGTGGCTCTGGAATCGAAGAGAGGAGAACACGTGGAGACAAATCAGGCCTGACAAGGCTAATATTTCTCCCCGGCCTTGTCTGTTTCCTCCATCATTAATGGTACCAGGAACATTAACACAGGGAATAGTTCAAATCTGCTGTTTACATGTGTGACAGGCTCAGCCACATAATTAAGGCAGAGAAAAATGCCACTCAAATAGATGCAACAAGGTAAATAGGGATGGTGAGGTAAAGGGCATTGGTGTGTGTGTGTGTGTGTGTGTGTGTGTGAAAGAGAGTAATACATGTCAGTGATTCCATATGATCAAAGACATGTCCCCCTTCAACACACACTCAAACATACTGTACTTACTATAGAATTCTATAGTAAACTTTTGTATACTGTAGAATTGTCATGCCCTGGTCTAAGTATTTTGTGTTTTTCTTCATGTATTGGGTCAGGCCAGGGTGTGGCATGGAGTTTTTGTATTGTGGTGTGTTTTGTCTTGGAGTTTTGGTGTGTATGTATTTGGGATTGTAGCTAGTGGGGTTATCTAGCAAAGTCTATGGCTGTCTGGAGTGGTTCTCAATCAGAGGCAGGTGCTTATCGTTGTCTCTGATTGGGAACCATATTTAGGCAGCCATATTCTTTGAGTTTGTCGTGGGTGACTGTCCTGAGTGTCTTGTTGTCCTTGTTGTCCTTGTTGTCCTTGTTGTCCTTGTTGTCCTTGTTGTCCTTGTTGTCCTTGTTGTCCTTGTTGTCCTTGTTGTCCTTGTTGTCCTTGTTGTCCTTGTTGTCCTTGTTGTCCTTGTTGTCCTTGTTGTCCTTGTTGTCCTTGTTGTCCTTGTTGTCCTTGTTGTCCTTGTTGTCCTTGTTGTCCTTGTTTGATGTTAGTTGACACAAGTATAGGCTGTTTTCAGTTTTCGTATTGTTTTGTAGTGTTCGTGTTTAGTCGTGTTTACGTTTGTTTAAATAAATATGGATCGCAATCGACACGTTGCAGTTTGGTCCGACTCTCCTTCACCAAAAGGGAACTGTTACAAGAATACTATAATACTCACTGTAATATGCCTCGATCAAGTGTAGTACTTACTTTAGAATGCTGTAGTATACTGCAGAATCCTATAATAATTACTAGAGTAGTATCCTCAAAAAGAACTGTAATAAATATTACCGTAATGTTCGCAAAAAAACTACATTCCGCAAAACAAATACACTTTTTTAGCTATTGTAACGATCCTCTTCCTGTGAATGACTGGACCAAAGCGCAGCATGAGACGTGTTCATGATATTTTATTAAACTCAGAACACTAGAACAAAAAATTATAGAGGAAAACGAACAGTTTTGTAAGGAAACTAACAATACAGAAAACAACTACCCACAAAACCCATGTGGGCAAGAGCTACCTAAGTATGGTTCCCAATCAGAGACAACGATAGACAGCTGTCCCTGATTGAGAACCTTACCCGGCAAAAAACAAAGAAATACAAACACATGGAAAAAAGAACATAGAATGCCCACCCTAGTCAAACTCTGGCCTAACCAAAATAGAGAATAAAAACCTCTATGGCCAGGGCGTGACAGCTATAGTAAATACTACAGTATTTAATTTGCATATACCCTGCCCATTCCCCTACCTCATATCGCAATTTGTGCCACCCATAAGTGAGAAACCTACATGCCAAGTATAGACCATATGTTGTGTTCCCTAAAGGTAATAGAAAAGAGCAGAAGCTCTGAACTATCCGTTCAGACCTCAGTCCTAGTGTACAGGTTATGGAAAATGTGCTATTTTAGTATTTCTCCAGTAGGTTTCGTGAAGGAGAAAGCCTTCACTTCTATGTGAAAGATAATAAAACACTACAGTAAACACTAGAGTAATATCTGCAAAAGCATTACAGTAAATACTACAGTATAGTACAGTCCGCAAAAACACTACAGTAAATACTATCGTAAAACACAATCCGCAAAAACACTACATTACTATCGTATATACTGTTCTCTTTTACTACAGTATTTATGCTATAGTTAATTGTAAACTACAGTATACTACAGTAAATACTACAGTAAAGTAAGCAAAAAAACACGTGAATACTATAGTATTTATACCATAGTTGTATACTTAAGCAATAAGGCCCGAGCGGGTGTGGTATATGACCAATATAACATGGCTAAGGGCTGTCATTAAGCGCAACGCAATGTGGAGTGCCTGGACACAGCCCTTATCCGTGGTCTATTGACAATATATCTCAAACCCATGAGGTGCCTTATTGCTACTATAAACTGGTTACCAATGTAATTAGAGCAGTAAAAATAAATGTTTTGTCATACCTGTATTATGCGGTCTGATATACCACGGCTGTCAGCCAATCAGCATTCAGGGCTTGACCCACCCAGTTTATAATATAGTATTTTTCAATGTCGACACACACACACACACACAGCAGTTTAATTTCACAGTCAAATGTCCTCACCTTTCCCTGACTTCACAGAGACTGTCACACATGTTATTGTCTGCACCAAGATTGTACCTGACTCTCACTTGCTCACTATTCTGCAGCCTGTCCATGTCACAGGATAGGATTTCTTAGCTGTGCTTATTTCACACTTTATTTCATCAAATAGTGGCTCTCTTTGTGTTTGTGATTTGTAAAGCACAGCATATCCAGTGACCTCAGGAGCGAACGGTAACCCAGGAGTCATCCCAAAAACTATGGTCCAGGAACCAATTTGGCAAATCTCTGTTACTAACTGCCAGTCAGCCGGAGAGAGATAAAGATATAATCAAAACAGAGGGGTGAGGGCTAACACTGACAGATGAGCTCCCACTCCTTTTCTGCAGCCCTCCTCCACTTCTCTCTTATTTCACTCCATACTCCCACACCTCTCACTGTTGATAATTGGCTTTCTTAAAAGTGTTTAGTAATACATTATTTGGTTCTATCATGGTGGTATTTGTTATTTTCCCCATAATCTGCAGTGAAGAAGGAGAAGACACTTCCCACTTCCCTCTTTCACTACTTCCATCTTCCCTCCATCCCCTATGCCTTGTCTCCATTTTCTTATCTCTCATTAGCCTGGTCCTGTGACTAGGGTTAGGCCTTGCAGGGGGAAACGAATCTATTTAAAAGGGGGGTTTCATTTTGGAAAGACTTTATCAGCACGCTTATTTCAATTTTGATAATGAAGTACAGCGTAAATCCCCAAAGTGCACTTGTTCTGCGGCAACACACACACACAAACACACAACAGTGTGTGGAATGGCGGCTGGTAATCAATGTGTAATCACTAAGCAAATCTAAGCCTGGAAGCCGGGGGCCACTACCCAGGCCAACCGGCCCCTGAAATTTGCTGGGCTTTTATGATTTGTTCTGGGATCTGAGCAATAAGGAGAAACTCCTCGTGGCCTTGTAGTCAGATTGGATTGCAGAAACATGTTACACCTGGTACACGGATGGGAGGGAGGGCTTTGTCCATATTTATAAATTGATGGCTGCAATCTTATTGAAAATCTGATATTGCAATTTGGTGAGCGTAATAGCTGTCCTCTGCAGGCTACAATCAGTCTCACGCACTGCTTTATTTTGCTCGGTCATTCTCTCTGCCTCCTTTATTTGTCTTCTTTCTCCCTTTCTCAATGTTACACAGAAAATAAAGTGTGAACTACTACTGCCCGTCTCTGTTTTGGAACCTGGAGCTCAACATCACTTTTGTTTCCACTGCTTTTATTTTTTAATTAGACTTAAGGTCTGAGCCCGGGTTGATCAATTGGAGACGCGCTGTTTAGATTTGGGACGTAAATATGCCCTCTAAACTTGGAAGAAGAAATGTAGGGGCATAGCTCTTTCAAAGCTTTTTAAAAGGGGAGGTTTGTTATTTTATTCAGAGTAAGTGGTATATCTTGGAAGATGCACTTAGGCAACAGGAAGGGAGTTAGAATTGATTGCCGTTTACTGAAAGAGCCAGGTGGGTTCTTCATACATGCAATGTCACATCATTTCTCTGTTTTGTCATTGACTTTTTGGATACCTGTTTAAAAACACAACTTGTAAAGTGTTGGTCCCATGTTTCATGAGCTGAAATAAAACTTTCCATATGCACAAAAAGCTTATTTCTCTCAATTGTTGTGCACCAACTTTGTAATTTGTAATTCTCTGAGCTCAGTTTTATTGTAATTAATAATGGATAGGAGATTGCATTATTGAGCTCCACAGATGCACCAACACTGACTACTAAGCAGGACTGTGGAAAGGTCGACGTTATTGTTATATAATTTAGCCTGAGAACAACTATGGAATAGACCTAAGAGCCAGGGACTGAGTCACTGTTAATGATGCCTCTCTTCTCATTGAAGCTAATCTATCTAATTGTCACTATCCTAAAATTATTTCATAACCCTCCGTGATATAGGGCTCCCATGCAAGGGAACTGACTCATTTTCAGTTTTGTCAAAACAGAGTAGTTATCATGTAGGCTAGTATAACGGTAAAGTTTTTTTTACAAGTTGTCCTCAATTTAAAGTGGCATTTCTGCAGTGTAGGCTAGTATTTTACTTTTCACTTTCCTGTGCTTTCATTAAGAATCCTTCAGCGAAGGCAAGGACGCAATGTATCCTCTCCAGTACAGTTATAGTAAGTTTCCTTTGAAACAGTGGGTAAAGTTGGGAGTGGTTCCAGGCGACCAACCCTCCATTCTGCGATCTTCAGCGCTCGATACCACCCTGATTTCAGCCAGTCCATTTCATTGATTGAAAAGGAAAGAAAAAACCTTTCTGCACCTCAGTTTCCACTCCTCCATCTATAGTGGAGAAAAGCCGACCCCTGACAATGTCCAGGCATATTAGATGGCATGGGCTTCTCCTGTTGCCCTCTCTAGCTCTGGCTGCTCTGGCTATACTCTGTCCCACCCTTCCAATCAGCTGGGAAAGTATTTGTACTTGTAGCTCAGCAGAGGTGGCCAGGAGTTAAATTGAGTTACCTGTTCAGCGAAGGTTTCATTTTCTGAGGATGGCCTTGATGGAACTGCTAACCATTCATCACCACTGATATCCCCCAGTGTCTGTCTCTGCACAGAGACAGAGAGGCTCACTGCACAGCACAGGTGGCAGAGATGGCTTAGGGGGGTCTGCCGGCCCAGTTCTGTGGCAGACTGCTTTAATGGAACTACTCAACATAAACTCTTTCTCTGTCTCTCTAATACTCTGCCGCAAACCCACACCGTTGTGGGAACACTTCCTCTACCTCTCTCATTCTCTGTTATAGTTTGGTATAAACACACACCCCATAATCCTCTCTCTCCCTCCCAATCACTATATATATTCCTGCCCCTGAACAGGCAGTTAACCCACTGTTCCTAGGCCGTCATTGAAAATAAGAATTTGTTCTTAACTGACTTGCCTAGTTAAATAAAGATAAACTAAAAAAACATTTAAACAAACAGCATATAGATATATAGACAATAATTATTCATTTTATGACCTCGATTATATATCATGGTTGCCCCCAATCGATCAAGATGTTATGCCTTTTCTCTGATACATCAATCTCCCATAATGATAAAGATGAAGTACAGTGTATAGTCCGCTCAATCCCTGCATTTCTTTCTTGATAACTACTGGACAGGAGATGAAAGAGGAGGATGAGAAGGAAGAAAGGAGAGAGAGAAAAGGAGACGTGATGAGATGATTTGTTAGGAGAGGATGGGAGATAGAAGAAGAGGATGAGAGGATGGGAGGGGAAAATAAGGGAGAGAGAAAAGGATGAGATGGAAGAGAGGAGAGGATGGAATGTGAGAAAGGGAAAGGAGAGGAGATAGAAGAGCAGTAGGAGATGAGTGACCAGCCCCCCACCGTCACATCATGTAATTTACTCTGTTCTGGACCATAATGTTTTATAGCACAATCACTGATAGCAGAGTAGTCAGTGATCTCATTTCACAACTCATATCCCTCAGTAATGTGAACACAGAGACGAGTGCAGCCTTTACCAAAGTCCAGTCCCTACAGCCATGGTGTATAATGACTTACCCTGATAAGAAGTGGAAGCAGCAAGCTGTTGTATTAACCCCTGTGAGTTCTAATTGAAATCTGTTACAAATCAGTTATGAACAGCGAGGGTCTATGGTACATGGGAAGCATTAAAAACAACAGGTAGCCTATGGGTAATTCCACGCGGTAACAGAATTATGCTTTGACTCATATTTTTTTATTTAAAATGTATGCCAAACAAAAACCTTTGTTTTCACATTTTAGTAAACCATACAACTCTATGCACAAGGACTACTTTGAACAATTTACACTGACAATTGCACAAAAACACTGGAAGAAAGTTTAATATCCCTCAGTTTTCCAAAAATGGTTAAATATGTGCTCCGAATGTACATTTAAAGATGTCTGTAGAAAGAATGGGGTGTCGGCTATGACATGACACCTTCAGTTTGAAAACATGTATTTGGTTTATTGAACTAGAGTAGGTGAAATGGATTTACATCCGGTAACAGAATTACATCATGGGTCCCTGTGTCACACCCTGACCGTAGAGAGCGTTTTATGTTTCTATTGCGGTTTGGTCGGAGTGTGATTTGGGTGGGCAGTCTATGTTCTATGTTCTATGATTTTCTATTTCTATGTGTTTGGCCGGGTGTGGTTCTCAATCAGAGGCAGCTGTCTATCGTTGTCTCTGATTGAGAACCATACTTAGGCACCCTTTTCCCCCATCTGTTTTGTGGGAGGTTAACTTTGACTTTGTTCAGGGCATATAGCCCATAGCTTCACGTTTTGGTTTTGTTCTTTGTTTTGCCCGCGTCAATTTTTAATAAAGAGAAAATGTACGCTTACCTTGGTCCAGTCCTTCAGCCAGCCATGACACTCTGATCTGAATTATACAGAAATGCATAATTATGGATGTGAATATCATTCTCTTGAATAGGTACACAAAGGTAGAAATATGCAATATCCTCCTTTTGCATATTTGGGAATTTATGTAAACACTGGCTATTATTGTAATGAGCTCCACCCCCAAACAAGACCACATTTGGTTGGTCCGGACCAGACCACATCTATGTTTGGACATCACAGCAGAGTAGACTGAACTCTAAGCTACTGTACAGTCCTGTACTTCTCTTTACTGTACTGTTCTGTTCTCTACTGGGCTTTTCTGTACTGCACTGTGCTGTCTAAACTCGTGAAACAGACGTCAATGATTGTTTCAGATTTGGTCCAGCCAGGGCGGTCTGACCAAATTTCAACTACTTTTCAACATACATGGATGCCCGGTGTCGGTCGGTGCTCAGTGGGTGAGGATGCTTGTTACAGTAAATGGAAAGAGGGTAGGTGGTAGGTGTCAGTAAGAGCCGGGAGAGGTATCATTAATTTAGAGAGAGAAGACAGACAAAGACAGAGAGAGACAAAGAGAGAGAGAGAAAGAGAGAGAGGGGTTGTCCAGACCGTTTTCAACGTCTTGCTTTGACCACCAGATGACAGAAAGAGAAAAAAACTGTAATGAGCTGAACATAACAGTATGACAGTGGAAGGGATGACAGTAGCAGGTCACCCAACTGTGGTATGTGACTACTATGGTTTCCCATTGTAGCCAATTCAGTTAACGATTTGGTACCAGGCTTACGAGTTTTAGTCACTTATTAATTCATAAGAAAACATGATATTAGTAAAGACACTATAACAAATTGGTAGGTCTACCTTTACTTGTAACAGTTTAGTCCTAAATATTTCCAAAACTAAAAGCATTGTATTTGTGACAAATCATTCACTAAACCCTAAACCTCAACTACATCTCGTAATGAATAATGTGGAAATTGAGCAAGTTGAGGTGACTAAACTACTTGGAGTAACCCTGGATTGTAACTGTCATGTTCAAAACATATTGATACAACAGTGGCTAAGATGGGGAGAAGTCTGTCCATAATAAAGCACTGCTCTGCCTTCTTAACAACACTATCAACAAGGCAGGTCCTACAGGCCCTGGTTTTGTCGCATCTGGACTGCTGTTCAGTCGTGTGGTCAGGTGCCACAAAGAGGGAGGTGGGAAAATCACAGTTGGCTCAGAACAGGGCAGCACGGCTGGCCCTTAAAAGTACACGGAGAGCTAACATTAATGACATGTCAGTCTCTCATGGCTCAAAGCGGAAGAGAGATTGACTTCCTCATTGCTTGTTTTTGTAAGAGGTGTTGACAAGCTAAATGCACCGAGCTGTCTGTTTAAACTACTAGCACACAGCTCGAAAACCCAGTCATACCCCACAAGACATGCCACCAGCGGTCTCTTCACAGTCCCCAAGTCCAGAACAGACTATGGGAGGCACACAGTACTACATAGAGCCATGACCACATGGAACTCTACTTCACATCAGGTAACTGATTTAAAAAGCAGGTAAAAATACACATTATGGAACGTACTATACACACACGTACACATGGATTTTGCTTTGTAGATGTGTAGTAGTGGAGTATGGGCCTGAGGGCACACACTTAGTGTGTTGTGAATTCTGTAATGAATGTTTTGTAATGTTTTTAAAGTTGTTTAACTGCCTTCATTTTGCAGGACCCCAGGAAGAGTAGCTGCTGCCTTGGCAGATCCATAATAAATACAAATACAAATACTTCTGTGAACTGTCATTGTCCTCCAACCTCATGAGGGAGAGAAATGAGAAAATATCTGAAAGATATGTGGGTTTTTGGTAATGTACTGTAATTACAATGCACAAGATACTGTTTTTTAAACTTACAGAATGTATATAATTTATCCAAAACTAAGTGTTGATATTAGTTGTCAGGGGGCTTTACTTCAACATTATTGTGTTTTAATCTATTTATAATACTTTTTCTGGTTGACGTTGTCTAAGACCTCTTTTCCATCTGTTTGGATCATTAATCAAAGCCTTTGCTTATTCTAAATTGTTGGGTTGTAAAATAGTTGAAAAAATTATATATGCCTTATTTTTTAAAAATTAAAAAACTTTGAGCCTTTATTTGACACCCAATTTGACATGCTCCTAACTGCACATGTTGATGTTCATGGGTCCTTTTAGATGCCCGTATAGACTTTGTTCTACACACAAATAGTTGTTTACTGACATGCAATCACAGACCCAGACCTACATTAAATAAGACATGTAGAATAGAGAACATGTACATGTTGGACAGGGAGTGTGTGCTGACTGGTATATGATCCCAAAGAGATATTTCAAAAGGAAATATATGTGCATTATTTTGTGTAAGATTGTACTCTGGATTCTCAAACATTTCATCCACTTACTACAGCAATGTATCTACTATATTTGTTGGAGAGAAAATAATAATTTATTTGACTAGACGTTTTGGTCTTTTATTTACTAACCACAAGATGGCAAGCTTGAACATTTTCATCCACGCATTCCCCTTTACTCTGACCACCAGGTGGGGTAACTTGAGATAAAAGTCTCATATCACTGACATTTTCAGTGATATGTGTGCAAAGCTGTCATCAAGGCAAAGGATGGCTATTTGAAGAATCTCAAATATAAAATAACACAGCTCAAATAAGCAAAGAGAAACGAGGCAGAGCCCCACCTGTTTTGAGCCCCACATTTTTAGCAAAAACATGTTTTGCATGTTATTTGGAAATTAATGTGTCACATATCAGTTTGCAAACAATGTAAAAAACATATATATATCATTGAGTTAATAAAGCTGCATACCAACATGGTCTCTTTTTGTTTTCTTGAGTAAGGCAGCTCCAAAATGCATGTGTTTCAGCCTGGCTCAGTGCTTTCGGTGGTGGTGGGGCACGCCAGCAGACATTATGGAAAGTTGGGCCGTGATTGGCTCAGTGTTCTGTTACTAATGGGTACACTACATCACCGCCAAGTCTAAGGGTAGATCTAGAAAATGCAAGCCCCTTGGGTGCTGCCATAGAGTTACATTAGAATTGCCCATCGAAGAAGGCTCAAGCTCATTGGCCATAGATAAAATGACGTCGAACCACATATCTACAGTAGCTTTGATTGGACGGTCAACATCATACTTTCAAAATCTTAGCTAGCAATCATCATCATGAATCAAGTCAACAATCTACTGGCAAATTATTTTTAATCCTTGTCATATGAAGAGAAATTATAGATAAAACATATCGATGCTCATCGGCCAATGGACATAAACATTACACAACAAGTTGGAAATCACAAATTCAACAATGAGTGGTTTGGAAGGAATCAGTGGCTAACTGCAAGCATTGCAAAGCAATCAGTAGCCTGCTATTCAGGTGAGTGGCTGTGTAGTCCCAGGGGAGTGGCTGTGTGGTCCCAAGTTTAAGGGTCTCTTTTCCTAGTTTAAAATTATAAACATTCAACATTGGCCATGCTGTCAATGAAGCATGATTTGTGACACGCTCAAAACATCTGTTAATTCGGAACTGCAAAATCTGAGTTCACGACAACTGGGAACTTGGAAAAAACGAGCTACGACTGGAAAAATACTCTGAATTGTACATTCGGAATTCGAGCCTCTTTCTAGAGCTACGACCTGAAGATCACTGATGTCATCATGATTCAACTTTATTTTTTGAATTCCTGTTGAAAGCACTATAAATCCAGAGAATGCCAGACTTTGATGCCCACGATGAACTGTCGCGCCACATTCCTGTTTAAATGAGCACAGCACAACAAGGTGAGTCCAAAAATGTATTGTATGGTGTTGCATAAATGATTTAATATGCCAGGGAGATATGTATACTGTAGCTAAGAAAGTAATACTATGTGTATGTTGTGTAGTAAGCTGTTAGTAGCCCATGTGCCTCACCCTAATAATTTGGTCTATTTTCACCTCTTCATTTCACCTACTGTCTGACTTGGTGATGCACATGTAGCCTATAACCTGTTTTTATGAAGAAATGTAATCATTGAATATTTTAAGAGCATTCATTGTCTGCTCATATGCCCCCTTTATATGTCTGACTTGGTGAATAGGAAGAATACTGTAAGAACGGCCCATGTTCTGAATTCTGTTGTTGTACATTTCAAAAGTGCTGAACAAATAGCTATGTTGACTACGTCCGTTCTAGCTCGCTTATTAATGTCTTAATCGAAATTACAGATTGCCTCCTATACGCTTGTTGTCCCCTTATGCCATAGTTTGAACATCTCAATTGTCAGCAGAAACAACATTTGTTTAAGTAAGTCAGCCATATCAGCTACAGTGGGGCAAAAAAGTATTTAGTCAGCCACCAATTGTGCAAGTTCTCCCACTTAAAAAGATGAGAGGTCTGTAATTTTCATCATAGGTACACTTCAACTATGACAGACAAAATGGAGAAAAAGAATCAGAAAATCACATTGTAGGATTTTTTATGAATTTATTTGCAAATTATGGTGGAAAATAAGTATTTGTTCACCTACAAACAAGCAAGATTTCTGGCTCTCACAGACATGTAACTTCTTCTTTAAGAGGCTCTTCTGTCCTCCACTCGTTACCTGTATTAATGGCACCTGTTTGAACTTGTTATCAGTATAAAAGACACCTGTCCACAACCTCAAACAGTCACACTCCAAACTCCACTATGGCCAAGACCAAAGAGCTGTCAAAGGACACCAGAAACAAAATTGTAGACCTGCACCAGGCTGGGAAGACTGAATCTGCAATAGGTAAGCAGCTTGGTTTGAAGAAATCAACTGTGGGAGCAATTATTGGGAAATGGAAGACATACAAGACCACTGATAATCTCCCTCGATCTGGGGCTCCACACAAGATCTCACCCCGTGGGGTCAAAATGATCACAAGAACGGTGAGCAAAAATCCCAGAACCACACGGGGGGACCTAGTGAATGACCTGCAGAGAGCTGGGACCAAAGTAACAAAGCCTACCATCAGTAACACACTACGCTACAGGGACTTGTTAGATTACATGTTAGATATTGCTGCACTGTCAGAATTAGAAGCGCAAGCATTTCGCTACACTCACAAAACCATCTGCTAATCATGTGTATGTGACCAATAAAATCAGTGGTCACTCTAACAGAACTGGGAGAACCTTTCAGAAGGACAAACCTCTCTGCCCCACTCCACCAATCAGGCCTTTTTGATAGAGGGGTATTGTGTGTAGATTGATGAGAAACAAAAAACAATTGAATCAATTTTAGAATAAGGTTGTAACATAACAAAATGTGGAAAAGGTCAAGGGGTCTAAATACTTTCTGAAGCCACTGTATATATATATACAGTGGGGCAAAAAAGTATTTAGTCAGCCACCAATTGTGCAACTTCTCCCACTTAAAAAGATGAGAGAGGCCTGTAATTTTCATCATAGGTACACTTCAACTATGACAGACAAAAGTAGAAGAAAAAAATCCAGAAAATCACATTGTAGGATTTTTTATGAATTTATTTGCAAATTATGGTGGAAAATAAGTATTTGGTCACCTACAAACAAGCAAGATTTCTGGCTCTCACAGACCTGTAACTTTTTCTTTTGTATTTGTCATCATTAGTCATTTAGGTCAACATTGGATCATTCAGAGATCCTCACTGAACTTCTGGAGAGAGTTTGCTGCACTGAAAGTAAAGGGGCTGAATAATTTTGCACGCCCGATTTGTTAAAAAAGTTTGAAATATCCAATAAATGTCGTTCCACTTCATGATTGTGTCCCACTTGTTGTTGATTCTTCACAAAAAAATACAGTTTTATATCTTTATGTTTGAAGCCTGAAATGTGGCAAAAGGTCGCAAAGTTCAACGGGGCCGAATACATTCGCAAGGCACTGTATCACTAAGGTTCTGTCTAGCAACAGAGATGCATTGGCTGTTCAAATGTGTAGGAGGAGATTCAGTATAGGAGAAAGGGTTAAATATCAGTGCTTGTGTGAATATGTATTTTGTCTGATTCAGCTGTATAACCCAGTGGGTGAATAAACTTAATTTAAGCTTAATTTAACTAATCGTCTGTGAAAATGTATAAGGTTGATTTAGAATCTAACATTTGGCGATGCGAGCACTGTTCTCCACGATTTAAAGTGAAACCAGAGAGTCCAGATCAGTAGAGCAGGAGCTGGCAACAGACAAGGTAGGCACAGTTCCTATACCTATTTCCACTCATTTTGACATCTTGGGGTGATGAAAATCGTAGGCTGAACAATTATAGGATATGGACCTAGAAAGTTTATTCAAAAGGCCCATTGTGTAACGACCGGTCGTAAATATATGGTGTAGGGTAGGTTCCATTAACTTCTTGGTGGCAGGGGACAGTATTTTCACGTCCGGATGAAATGCATGCCAAATTCAACTGCCTGCTACTCATCCCCAGAAGATAAGATATGCATATTATTAGTAGATTTGGATAGAAAACACTCTGAAGTTTCTAAAACTGTTTGAATCATGTCTGAGTATAACAGAACTTATTTAGCAGGCAAAACCCTGAGGACAAACCATTCTGATTTTGTGTTTTAGGTCACTCTCTTTTCAATGAGGTTTCATTGATTCCAGATATTTAAGGGACCTTCTTGCAGTTCCTATCACTTCCACTGGATGTCAACAGTCTTTAGAAATTGGTTGAGGTTTTTCCTTTGTGTAATGAAGAAGTACGGCCATCTTGAACGAGGGTCACTTGAAGTGTACTGTTAGATAGAGGTGCGTGACCAGAAACCATGCTTCAGTTTGTTTTCTTCTTGTATTGAACACAGATCATCCCGTCTTCAATTTTATCGATAATTTATGTTAAAAAATACCTAAAGTTGTATTACAAAAGTAGTTTGAAATGTTTTGGCAAAGTTTACAGGTAACTTTTTAGATATTTTGTTGTCACGTTGAGCAAGTTGGAACCAGTGTTTTTCTGGATCAAACGCGCCAAATAAATTGACATTTTGGATATATATCAATGAATTAATCAAACAAAAGGACCATTTGTGATGTTTATGGGACATATTGGAGTGCCAACAAAAGAAGCTTGTCAAAGGTAAGGCATGAATTATATTTTTATTCCTGCGTTTTGTGTCGTGCCAGCAGAGTTGAAATATGCTTTCTCTCTTTGTTTACTAGGGTGCTATCCTCAGATAATAGCATTGTTTGCTTTCAATGAAAAGCCTTTTTGAAATCTGACATGTTGGCTGGATTCACAACAAGTGTAGCTTTAATTTGCTATCTTGCATGTGTGATTTAATGAAAGTTAGATTTTTATAGTAATTTAAATGAATTTGAATTTGGCGCTCTGCATTTTCCCTGGCTTTTGACCAGAGAGGTTAATAACTTATTTTGGATCAGTGGGACCATGGTGTCCCACCTCGACAGCATCCTGTGAAATTGCAGGGCGCCAAATTCAAATTCATTTAAATTACTATAATTTAAACTTTCATTACTTTCATACTATAAATATTTCACTTTCATAAAATCACAAGTGCAATACATCAAAATAAAACTTCACTTGTTGTAAATCCAGCCGCCGTGTCAGATTTCAAAAAGGTATTTACAGCAAAAGCAAACCATGCGATTATCTGAGGACAGTGCCCCGCATACCAACACATGAAAAACATATTTCAACCAGGCCATGTTTCTCTATGGTGTAGTAGGTCAGGGTGTGAATAGGGGGTGATCTAGTATGTCTATGTCTATGTTGTGTTCTAGTTTCCTTTTCTATGTTGGTGTTTTGTATGATTCCCAATTAGAGGCAGCTGGTAATCGTTGTCTCTAATTGGGGATCATATTTAAGTAGTTATTTTTCCCACCTGTGTTTGTGGGATATTATTTTGTGTTTGTCACGTTTCGTTGTTAGTTTATTGTTTATTGTTTTGGTTTTGCTAAGTTTCACTTTATAAATAAATATGTGGAACTCATTCTCCGCTGCGCCTTGGTCCGTCTCTCCACAAGAACCTGACAAAAGTATGTAATAAGTTACCTGTAAACTTGGTCCAAACATTTCAAACAACTTTCCTAATCCAACCTTAGATATCCCAAAACGTAAATAATCGATCAAATTTAAGACGGAATAGACTGTGTTCAATAGCGGATAAAAACAACGTGGAGCGAGCTCAAGTCCACGTGCGCCACACAGAAGAGTCCACTTAGCTTGACACTCACAAAGAGTGAGACTGTTGACATCTAGTGAAAGCCTTAGGAACTGCAACCAGGTTCCTCATAAATATAGTTTCCCATAGAAAAACAATTGTAAACACAGTGACCTCAAATTATTTTTTCCCTGGATGGTTTGTCCTCTGGGTTTTGCACACCAAATAAGTTCTGTTATACTCACAGATATAATTTTAACTGTTTTAGAAACTTTAGAGTGTTGTCTATTATATGCATATCCTAGCTTCTGGGACTGAGAAACAGACAGTTTACTTTGGGCACACTTTTCATCCGGACGTGAAAATACTGCCCCCTATCCCAATGAAGTTAAGGATAGGTCCCGAGTAGGGGTGATCCTCTATGAGATCCATGTGTGTCATTTAATTTAAAAAAATATATTTCACCTTTATTTAACCAGGTAGACTAGTCGAGAACAAGTTCTCATTCACAACTGCGACCTGGCCAAGATAAAGCATAGCAGTGTGAACAGATAACAACAGAGTTACACATGGAGTAAACATTAAACAAGTCAATAACACAGTAGAGAAAAAGAAAGAGTCTATATACATTGTGTGCAAAAGGCATGAGGAGGTAGGCGAATAATTACAATTTAGCAGATTAACACTGGAGTGATAAATGATCAGATGGTCATGCGCAGGTAGAGATACTGGTGTGCAAAAGAGCAGAAAAGTAAATAAATAAAAACAGTATGGGGATGAGGTAGGTAAATTGGGTGGGCTATTTACCGATGTACTATGTACAGCTGCAGCGATCGGTTAGCTGCTCAGATAGCAGATGTTTAAAGTTGGTGAGGGAGATAAAAGTCTCCAACTTCAACGATTTTTGCAATTCGTTCCAGTCACAGGCAGCAGAGAACTGGAAGGAAAGGTGGTGAGGTGTTGGCTTTAAGGATGATCAGTGAGATACACCTGCTGGAGCGGGTGCTACGGGTGGGTGTTGCCATCGTGACCAGTGAACTGAGATAAGGCGGAGCTTTACCTAGCATGGACTTGTAGATGACCTGGAGCCAGTGGGTCTGGTGACGAATATGTAGCTAGTGCCAGCCGACGTAAGCAGACAGGTCGCAGTGGTGGGTGGTATAAGGTGCTTTAGTAACTAAACGGATGGCACTGTGATAAACTGCATCCAGTTTGCTGAGTGGAATACTGGAAGCTATTTTGTAGATGACATCGCCGAAGTCGAGGATCAGTAGGATAGTCAGTTTTACTAGGGTAATTTTGGCGGCGTGAGTGGAGGCTTTGTTGTGAAATAGAAAGCTGACTCTAGATTTGA
This sequence comes from Oncorhynchus kisutch, assembly GCF_002021735.2. Lineage (NCBI taxonomy): Eukaryota > Metazoa > Chordata > Actinopteri > Salmoniformes > Salmonidae > Oncorhynchus > Oncorhynchus kisutch. Next base: position 43,358,824 of record NC_034190.2, on the reverse strand, counting down.
TTTTAGATTGAGGATGTTTGATATGAGTCTGGAAGGAGAGTTTACAGTCTAGCCAGACACCTAGGTAGATGCATTTTGTTTTTACTAGCATTTAAGGGCAGGTGCAGGCCACGAAAGGAGTGTTGTATGGCATTGAAGCACGTTTGGAGGTTAGATAGCACAGTGTCCAAGGAAGGGCCAGAAGTATACAGAATGGTGTCGTCTGCGTAGAGGTGGATCAGTGAATCTCCCACAGCAAGAGCAACATCATTGATATATACAGAGAAAAGAGTCGGCCCGAGAATTGAACCCTGTAGCACCCCCATAGAGACTGCCAGAGGACTGGACAACATGCCCCCCGATTTGACACACTGAATTCTGTCTGCAAAGTAGTTGGTGAAGCAGGCAAGGCAGTCATTAGAAAAACCGAGGCTACTGACTTTGCCGATAAGAATATGATGATTGACAGAGTCGAAAGCTTTGGCCAGGTCGATGAAGACGGCTGCACAGTACTGTCTTTTATCGATGGCGGTTATGATATCGTTTAGAACCTTGAGCGTGGCTGAGGTGCACCCGTGACCGGCTAGAAAACCAGATTGCACAGCGGAGAAGTTACGGTGGGATTCGCGATGGTCAGTGATCTGTTTGTTGACTTGGCTTTCGAAGACCTTAGATAGGCAGGGCAGGATGGATAAAGGTCTGTAACAGTTTGGGTCCAGGGTGTCTCCCCCTTTGAAGAGGGGGATGACCGCGGCAGCTTTCCAATCCTTAGGGATCTCAGACGATACGAAAGAGAGGTTGAACAGGCTGGTAATAGGGGTTGCGACAATGGCGGCAGATAGTTTCAGAAATAGAGGGTCCAGATTGTCAAGCCCAGCTGATTTGTATGGGTCCAGGTTTTGCAGCTCTTTCAGAACATCTGCTATCTGGATTTGGGTAAAGGAGAAGCTGGGGAGGCTTGGGCGAGTAGCTGCGGGTGGGGCGGAGCTGTTGGCCGAGGTTGGAGTAGTCAGAAGGAAGGCATGGCCAGTTTTCGATTATCGTGGATTTATCGGTGGTGACCGTGTTACCTAGCCTCTGTGCAGTGGGCAGCTGGGAGGAGGTGCTCTTGTTCTCCATGGACTTTACAGTGTCCCAGAACGTTTTGGAGTTAGAGCTACAGGATGCAAATTTGGCCTTTGCTGGCCTTTGGCCAAACTGGCGTTTGCTTTCCTGACTGACTGTGTGTATTGGTTCCTGACTTCCCTAAACAGTTATATATCGCGGGGACTATTCGATGCTATTGCAGTCCGCCACAGGATGTTTTTGTGCTGGTCGATGGCAGTCAGGTCTGGAGTGAACCAAGGGCTATATCTGTTCTTAGTTCTGCATTTTTTTAACAGAGCATGCTTATCTAAGATGGTGAGGAAGTTACTTTTAAAGAATCACCAGGCATCCTCAACTGACGGGATGAGGTCAATATCCTTCCAGGATACCCGGGCCAAGTCGATGACAGTGTAGGGTAGGTTCCATGAAGGATAGGTCTCTAGTGGGGCAATTCTCCACCGAGATCTGTAAGGGACAAAATTCCCAGCCATAGTGGCCGTGAAGCCGGAGGTGTGTGTGTTTGTATGAATGTTTGAACAAGAATTGTCTGTAGTAACAGTAGCAATGAGAGACAGGTTGGTCCAAAATTTTCCATGGGAAAAAGTATTTTGTGTTGAAAAATATATGCGAAATGCAGGGGAATGGATTCTATCTGGCCAAACATTCCTGGCAAACTCAGAAACCTTGGGGGGGTTAAATCTCATGAGACATTTTATGTGGTCTTATTATGAAATAGACTGCCGTTTTATGTCATCTTATTCTGAAATAGATTTTTAGAATGGACAAAAGGGAGGAGGAGTCACGAGGAATTAAAGTTAGATTAGAGTTAAAGTGTGAGTAATTGTTAGTAGAGTTTAAAGAAGCAATTCTGTCAAGCGACAGAATTGGAGTTACCAAACCTAAAATGATCTTTTAAGATGTTTAGTTCATGAACATGAAGGGCATTGGTTATGGAATGCTCACGAAACGTACAATTTCTTTTCCAGGAGAGGAGTAGGTTTCATTATCTCTCTTTGGGAATGTTTCCTGAGGCATGGTCTTGGGAGAGCAGTTAGTGAAATTCAGCAGTTTTATAAGTATAAAAGTATCCAAATGGGCTCCCAGATAAGTAAGGCCTGTTCATGACCTACGGTTTACCACACCAACACCAAGCATGGATACACAACTCGCCAGTTATGAATATTTGTTATTTGGGTTCATATGGTGTTTGATTTATTGTGTGGGGTCTTTTCAATTTGGTTTTAAATTGGATATGCAGAATGATGGAAATGTTTGACATTTTTTATGGTTTCTGAAGGATAGGGAAAGAAAATGGAAAGGAAAAAGCTAATGGTGTTGAATGACATATGTCCTGAATTTCTGGTGAGGCCTGATCAACCTCACTAGTTGGGATTTAATTATAATATGAATGTGAGACACTAGTCTAGTATATTTACCATTACCTTATGAGATACCATTATTTCCTTATGGAGTTATCAAGAGTTGCAATTCTTAATTGATTGTTTATTCAAGTATGTTTATTTTTGATTTAACATGCAGTGTTGTTTGTTTTTGAATCACGATGTGAAACGTGTTCAAAGGGGAAATTACCAAAATTTGTGTTCAAAGGGGAAGTTCCTGGTGCCCTGTCTCTTTGGTAAATATGCACATTTATTTAGTTCAGTCTGCAAATACAGTTTAAGTTGTAAATTTACATGCACATTAGCCAACTACATTTAAACATAGTTTTTCACATTTTTTTACATTTAATCCTAGCAAAAATTCCGTGTCTTAGGTCAGTTAGGATCACCACCTTATTTACGAATGTGAAATGTAAGAATAATAGTAGAGAGAATGATTTATTTCAGCTTTTATTTATTTCATCACATTCCCAGTGAGTCAGAAGTTTACATACACTCAATTAGTATTTGGTAGCAATGCCTTTAAATAGTTTAACTTGGGTCAAACGTTTTAGGTAGCCTTCCACAAGCTTCCCACAGTAAGATGTGAATTTTGCCCATTCCTCCTGACAGAGCTGGTGTAACTGAGTCAGGTTTGTAGGCCTCCTTGCTCGCACATGCTTTTTCAGTTCTGCCCAAAAATTGTCTATAGGATTGAGGTCAGAGCTTTGTGATGGCCACTCCAAGCTTTAACTTCCTGACTGATGTCTTGAGATGTTGCTTGAATATATCCTCATAATTTTCCTACCTCCTGATGCCATCTATTTTGTGAAGTGCACCAGTCCATCCTGCAGCAAAGCACCCCACAACATGATGCTGACACTTCCCTGCTTCATGGTCGGGATGGTGTTTTTCGGCTTGCAAGCCTCCACCTTTTTCCTCCAAACTAATTATGGCCAAACATATACTATTTTTGTTTCATCAGACCAGAGGACATTTCTCCAAAAAGTATGATCTTTGTCACCATGTGCAGTTGCAAACCGTAGTCTGGCTTTTTTATGTTTTGGACCAGTGGCTCCTTCCTTGCTGAGTGGCCTTTCAGGTAATGTCGATATAGGACTCGTTATACTGTGGATATAGATACAACTGTACCTGTTTCCTCCAGCATCTTCGCAAGGTCCTTTGCTTTTGTTCTCACCAAAGTACGTTCATCTCTAGGAGACAGAGAGCGTCTCCTTCCTGAGCGGTATGACGACTGCGTGTTCCCATTGTGTTAATACTATTGCGTACTATTGTTTGTACAGATGAACATGGTACCTTCAGGCATTTGGAAATTGCTCCCAAGGATGAGCCGGATTTGTGGAGGTCTACATGTTTCTTCTGAGGTCTTTGCTGATTTCTTTTGATTTTCCCATGATGTCAAGCAATGAGGCACTGAGTTTGAAGGTAGGCCTTGAAATACATCCACAGGTACACCTCCAATTGACTGAAACTATGTCAATTAGCCTATCAGAAGCTTCTAAAGCCATAACATAGTTTTCTGGAATTTTCCAAGCTGTTTAAAGGCACAGTCAACTTAGTGTATGTAAACTTCTGACCCACTGGAATTGTGATAAAGTGAATAATCTGCTAAATAAATTAAATAGATAAATGAAATAATCTGTCTGTAAACAATTGTTGGCAAAATTACTTGTGTCATGCATAACGTAGATGTCCTAACCAACTTGACAAAACTATAGTTAGTTAACAAGACATTTGTGGAGTGGTTGAAAAATGAGTTTTAATGACACCAACCTAAGTTCCGACTTCAACTGTATCTAGTTTTAAAGCACTTGTTGTGCAAACTATTATTTAACCCTGTAAAGACGTGTGTTTATTATAAAAAGCTAAAATGTTGATACAAAAACCTGTACTTTAAATGACAAAGTCATTTGTGGACAATTAGGTTTCTATATTGTGTAAAAGTGTCACGCCTTGGTCTTGGTATTTTGTGTTTTCTTTGGTTGTTTGTTCGGGCCAGGGTGTGACATGGGGTTATTGTATTGTCCTGTTGGGGTTTTTGTAGGCATTGGGATTGTGGTTGATTAGGGGTGTGTCTAGTGTAGGCTTGGCTGCCTGAGGCGGTTCTCGATCAGAGTCAGGTGATTCTCGTTGTCTCGGATTGGGAACCGTATTCAGGTAGCCTGAGTTTCACTTTGTATTTCGTGGGTGATTGTTCCTGTCTCTGTGTAGTTTCACCAGATAGGCTGTAATTAGGTTTCACGTTCCGTTTGTTGTTTTGTATTTTTGTATTTATAAGTTATTTCATGTATCGTCATTATTTTCATTAAAGATCATGATTAACCACCACGCTGCATTTCGGTCCGACTCTCCTTCAAACGAAGAACGTCGTTACAAAAAGCACTACTTAAAAAATTATATTACATACATTCTACACTGTCTGAGAGTGAAATTTGTGAGTGAGGACATGCAAGAGCTCAGTCATTCATTTATTTCTATGATTATTGATCTTCAAAATAAGCTATTGCTTTTCTTTTCTTCCTCTGCCCCCAAATGTTTAGATATACTGGTAAAGTAACCAGCTTGTTAGCTAGCTGGCTAATAACCTGAATCTGCTAGTAACCTGAATCTGCTCATTGAGCTCTCGGCATCACACCTCAGAGTGTGGGGTTGACCAGCTTCATTATTGTAATAATCGATATTAAAGATTGTTTGAAGAAATAAAAAAAGTATTTCTCTTTTGTATCAGACACATTCCACAACAAGGTCTGGGGAAGAAAATAAAAATATTTGAGAGGGTATCGTTGTACTTTCATTTCAATTTTGCACCTCAAGAGACTGGCTGGTGGTATTTCTATACTGCATGCGCAATAGCAAGGTCGGGACCCCGATCATTTATTTCATTATTATAATTTTTTTGGGGGGGGTCTCAAATTACTGATGAGCGTTTTCAATGACAGCCTAGGAACAGTGTGTTAACTGCCTTGTTCAGGGGCAGAACAACAGCTTTGCACCTTGTCAGCTCGGGGATTTGATCTTGCAACCATTCGGGTACAAGTCCAACACTCTAACCACTAGGCTACCTGCAACCCCAATAGTAAAATAGTAGAATACAAGGTGCAATTTCGGAACTTAGTTGTGCATTAATTCCATCACTATCAGGAAACCGGGCCCAGAACGATGCACAACAACAAAGGATGTCCAACCAATACACAGACTCCCAATGGTTGTGTCCCAAACCTAGTCATGCATATGAAATGTGTTACATATGTGTTAGAAAGCAGATATACACATGTAAAACAAGCTGGGTTCTATCCCCCCTTGAGGTACTTGAAAGAGCAGCCAAGGTAGTGAGAGAAGGGAAGAAGTCCTTTCGAGCGCCAGCAAGGGATGGAAAAAATAGACCAAATTACACTAGAGGTACTGTACCATTAACAAAAAGAAAACGAATGTACGTGTTCAAAAACCGAGGCTATGATAATGTAGCAGAGACACACAAAGTCTTGTCTGGTGACATGGATTCTGCGCTTGCTAAACATATCAAGAATCTTACGGGCCAGTTTCATGGGTTTAAAATGCCGAGAACTTGACTACAAATTGCCACATCGAAACTTGCTCAACTTACCCTGTCACAATGCTTAATTTACACTTTTGTTTGGACAAGCTAGGTTTTAAAAACGTAGGTTTACATGAATTCTGATTGTTTCCAGGGATACACAACATCCTGAAATATATGTAGATATCTTTGTTAGAAAGAATACTATATTTCCCTTGACATAGGGATGCTGAATGTAAAAATGTCTCAACATAACCCACTCTCCCCATGTGTGTATGTGTGAGTATCTCTCATAGGTCTCTGCTAAGCTCACTGACAAAGACAGCCTTGGGACAAGATTGTGTGTAATTCTCTCATCCATCCATGGCGGTGATATGCACAATGGATAAACATAGAGTATAATAAAATCATCTTTTTAAAATTGACCAAAATCATCTGTAAATGAGAACTTGTTCTCAACTGGCCTAACTGGTTAAATAAAGGTGAAATAAAATACATTTTAAAAATAAAACCACTATTGTTGAAATCAAAACACCTACCAAACCATTTTCCTAGGGCAACCCAAAGATCATACAGATGAAATTCACTCTATATATACATATACCAAACATCTCACTCCAAATCAATGCATGTGCATGTTTCCTGATGTCATTCTGGTATGAAGCCAATCCCCATCCTTATTCTACCTCCACCCTGATCCTACCCATCACCTGTCCCGATCTGCTCACCTTTTGTGAGTAAGCCTCATCCAAATGCATCATGACACCCGTAGCTGGCTCAGGTTGGGTTTGGGGTTTGTCACTGTGTGAGTGAGTGGGAGTCAGTATAGGCACACTAGCGATGCGGTATAGTGTGGAAGTGGCTGCTGGGAGGCAAACCTAATGCACTATGACAGAAATCAGAGCTGTCAGGACCACTGTGACCAAGAGGCATAGACTGCATCTATCCAGCCAAACCCACAGAGAGGGATAGAAATCGGGATTGAGAGAGAGAAAGAGAGAGAGGGGGAGTCAACAAAGAGTGAGGAGGCAAGAGGGAGCGAAACCCTCTGAGAGAGGGAAGATAGAGTGGAGGGGATAACAGACTTCCACAGAGGATGGGAGAGATGAGGAGAGGGGAAAGAGGGGGAGGTATAGATGAGGAAGAGACAGAAACCCACACAGTGCAGAGGAAAGGTGAGTGGACAGGGATAAACATTCCTGCCAAGTCCACACAGAGAGAAAGGGATGTGGAGAGAGGTAAGAATTAATTATTAAAACCCCACCGAGAAAGGGAGAGAGAAAGAGAGAGAGAGCTAAACCTTCACATAGAAGGAGAGTAGGATAAATATCTTAGGGGAGTAGGGAGAATAGGAGAATAGGAGGAGAGAGTGAGAGAGAGAGAGAGAGAGAGAGAGAGAGAGAGAGAGAGCATGATCTCATGTCACCAATATAGAGCTTCTTTTTTTGTACTTATTAAAGCAAAATGCTTTTCAGATAACCACATTATCATTACTATTTGTATCTATTTATTTTAATTATATTATTATTTTCAAAATCTCTTGTAATATATACACAGTATATACAATGATCAAAAATATAAACGTAAAGTGTTGGTACCATGTTTCATGAGCTGAAATAAAAGATCAAAGAACAAAAATATCACAAAGTTAATCTCATACAGATGTTACTTATTTCAGAGAATACAGTTCCTGGAAAAGAAGCGGTCAAAATCACACAAAAAACGACTGGCAAATGCAAAGCAGGCATGCCGCAAGACTAAAAGCCATCAAAACCAAGTAAATTGTCCTCCTATAGATTGGAATTACATATACTGTATATATAAATGTACTGTATAAACACACAGTGCCTATAGAAAGTATAAATCCCCTTTCGATTTCTTCACATTTTATGTTACAAAATGGGATCAAAAATGATTTGTATTTTTTTGTCAACAATCTACACAAAATACTCTGTCAAAGTGGGAAAACAAATTATATTGGGGCGATTATACCTCGATACCCTCCGGATCAATACATTTTAGAAACATCTTTGGCAGCGATTACAGCTGAGTCTTCTTGGGTAAGTCTCATAAGAGCTTTGCACATCAGTATTGTGCAATATTTGCCCATTATTATTTTCCAAATTCTTCAAGCTTTGTCAAGGTGTTGGTGATCATGGCAAGACAGCAATTTTCAAATCTTCCTCTCTCAGTGCCTTGGGTAAAGCAGACTGAAGTAGGCTTTCCTATAAGATTTGGACTGTGCTTAGAGCTATCTTGATTCTTTTCACCCTGTACCCCCCCCACCCCCCAGTCTTTGCTCAAGCATACACATACCACAGTACCATGATACAGCCACCACCATGCTTGAAAATGAGGAGATAATTCCCCAGTTACATGCTGTGTTGGATTTGCACCAAACATGTTTTTTTTCTCAGTACTACTTTAGTGCCTTGTTAAATAAATATGCATGTTTTGAGAAATAAATCTGTAATCTTTATTCTTCTTTTCACTATCTGTCACGTTCTGACCTTAGTTCCTTTGTTTTGTCTTTTGTTTTAGTATGGTCAGGGCGTGAGTTGGGTGGGTTGTCTATGTTAGTTTTTCTATGATTTTCTATTTCTGTGTTTGGCCTGATATGGTTCTCAATCAGAGGCAGCTGTCAATCGTTGTCCCTGATTGAGAACCATATTTAGGTAGCCTGTTTTCCTTTGTGTTTTGTGGGTGGTTATTTTCAGTCTTTGTGTGTCTGCACCGGATAGAACTGTTTCGGTTGTCGTTTTGTATTTTTGACGTGTTCAGTTGTTTATTAAATAGATGAACACTAACCATGCTGCGCTTTGGTCCTCTCCTTCTTCCACCCAAGACAGCCGTTACACTGTCATTTAGGTAATTTTTGTGAAGTCACAACAATGTTGTTCATCCATCTTCAGTTTTCTCCCATCAGACTCTGTAGCTGTTTTAAAATCACCAATGACCTCAGTGGTATCCCAAGCCGTTTCCTTCCTGTCCTACAGCTCTGTTCCGAAGGACGACTGCATCTTTGATGTGTCTGGGTGGTTTATTAACACGTCATCCTCAGCATAATTAACTTGACCATGCTTCAAGATATATTTAATGTCTGATGTTTTATTATTACCCATATACCAATCACTGTCCTTCTTTATGAGGCTTTTGAAAAGCTCCCTGGTCTTTGCAGTTGAATCTGTACTTGAAGTACTTGACTGAGGGATGTTGTATGTTTGGGAGGACAGTGTAAGGGTCATGAAAACATAATGTCAACCCCTACTATTTCCACATAACTTATGTTATTTGTTAAGTGAAATTAAACCAACAGCAATATGTAACAATTTCAACGAGTTACAGTTCATATGAGGAAGATGTCCGAGAGAGATTTACAGGGTTATCGAAATGTCACACCAGGGTTAGCCTACACGAAACAGAGCCCTTATTTTAATTATTTCTAAAATCCCCTATGGGAAAAATGAATGGTGGAAAAACTATTGGAAACATTTCCCTGTTTGACACCTAGGTTTATGGGTATTATGACCAGAGATGCAACTTTGGTTTTAGAAGTGGAGGGAACATAACCTAGCAGGGATATGTGCTTAACTTTTCGTATGCTTTAAGCTCGCTGTTTGATTAAATAATGAAGACACATAAACGACTCAAGAGGGATCCAGAGATCAAGATAGCTTAACCAGAAGGAAGAAAACTGTTCCCAGTCCCCCTTCTCCCACTGCTGGCCTTAGCAGGTTCTGCCGTTATGCTGCTGAAGTTGCTGGTAATAGGCTACACCGGCGGTCGGCAACCTTTTCCATTTGGAGTGCCAATTAATCTTGCCATTTCAACCAATCTGCATGCCAGTTATGATTTTCATATGCACATTTTCGTGGAACATTTTTAATAGTCTTTGTATCTCAAAATCACTGTATGTGGTTAATCTACATTCTATCTAAAACCACATGAACATTATACAAATCTAATAGTAACTTTTATTGCCATTGCCAACTATGTAATAATAACCTACATAAGGTCAACACATAAAAACATTTCAGCCTACACATAGAAAATATCCTGATAAAAATAAATATCCTATGAATCACATTGGCAACGCATGACCTGCCTGCAAAGATATTGATTGTATAAAATATTCAGGGCCCTCAGAGTTTCCCACACCAGTGAGCTTGGTACAGACACAGCTGTAGGTTATTTGTGCAAGGGATACGAAGTAATCAGGTATTTTATGACTTTTCCACTGGATCAGAGCATTACAGTTTTCCCGTCATGCCGAGTGGTTATCAAAAAGGAGAGATCGAAAAGAAATAGATTAAGAAAAATAAATGCTTTTATTTGACTTTATCATTCATTTTATTTATTTTTATTTTTTTCAAATGTATTATTTTTTTTTTACTTTTTCTTTTTTTAAAGCCTGTCACATCTGTGAATGAGGAATGTGTTTTGTTGGTTGATTGAAAAACAAGAAAACTTAATAAAACTTTAAATTGAAAAAAAAGGAGAGATCTGGAAATATTGTTCAAATACGTCGAGGAACTATTGTCATTCTCAATTGGTTCTAAAAGCATCCTTATTTTACTTGCTGTTTGAGGTGACAAGAATTACTTTGAGGAGCTCCACAGCTCCCCAGCTAGCACAGAACATTCCTGTAACGTTCCCTAAAGGTTCTGGGCATGTTGTGGGAAATTATCTTTCTAAGTAGCAAAGGAGAGAACATTCAGAGAACATTGCATTTTTGGTAAGGTAGGAACACATTGTTCTGAGAACATTGAAATTCCTTATTTTTTGTTGAATTAGAACTTTTATGTAACGTTCCCCTGTGGTTCCCGTTCAGTTGTTGGAAGAAAACATGTTTTCAGCTCTCCTTTACAATGTATTTACAAGACAAACGTTCATGTGACACCTTGGTTACCATAGCAACTATTGACAGTTGGGGAAATGGCTGCTAGTCAGATTAGCTTGTTTTAAGTACTACTAATATTACTATTTTGACAGGTAAGGAGTCAGAGAAACATGCCAAAACTGCAACACGTATGTACATTTTAGGGGGTATTATAGTTCATTTTGAATGTGTTGTGTATGTTGTAGCTTAGCTAGCATGTTCTCCAGCTGTATTGGCTGCCCGTTAGGTCTGACCATGAAAACATTTTTTTTTACTTGTTTCCATGGAGAATGACAAATGAGGTCTGATAACCCTCTCGCTATGTTATCATTTGAGTATTTTGAAATGGGTGGTGATAGATTTGATTTATTGAATGACTAGGCTACATGGCTAGTAACTGACGATAGTAACCAAGGAAGTAAGGAAGTGATTGCAAATAAGGAAGTGATTGCAATTCAATAGTAAAGAGAGGTTTAAAACAATTGTTCAATTGGATATCACATTATTTCCACTGAAATGCATTACAAATTAATTAAATTGGTCACAATTGAATAAAAAAAACATTTAATTAAATAGAGTTGGATTATTTTAACATCAGTTTCTGTTTTACTTTTAGCTTGGACAGTTCCCCAAACTGCACCATGTAGCCACTGTAATTCTCTACCTTGTATTTGACACAGTTTAGCAGAAGGCCATCTTGGTAATTTTGTATCCTCTTGTCCTTTAAAAAGACCAGGCTCACACGAGTACTCTGGTGGGCCATGTGAATAACTTTCCTGCTGCCCTTGCTCGGACGACTTTTCATGCCAGTCTGCTGTGGGGGAACCACTCCAAATCTCTCTGGGTCCTCATTGACTCTGGGGCTGATCAGAGCATTTTGGAGGCTACCCTGGCTTCCGAGCTGAATATCCTCACTCAGCCCCTCTCCACTCCCATGGATGTTAGAGTTCTGGACGGGCGCTCCTTAGGCCGGGTCACTCATAATACTACTCCCATCAACCTAAGGGTGTCAGGGAATCACAGTGAGACTATTCAATTCCTGCTCATCAAGTCTCCTCAGACTCCTGTGGTTTTGGGATTCTCCTGGCTCCAGTGACACAATCCATTCATCAACTGGTCTACTGCTGCCATCATGGCCTGAAGTCCGTTCTGCCACGCCCATTGTCTGAAATTTCCCTGGAAGGCTCAGAAGGTGGTTTTGGGATTCTCCGACGGCCCTCTCCGTCATTCCCGAAGAGTTCCAGGACCTTTGGGAGGTATTCAACAAAGCCCTGGCCACTTCGCTTCTGCCACACCAACCATATAACTGCGGGATTGACCTTCTCCCTAGCACCACTCCGCCCCCGGGATGACTGTACTCGCTGTCGGGACCGGAGATCAAGGCTATGGACACCTACTTTGGGGACTCCCTAGCTGCAGGATTTATACGTCTTTAGTTATCTCCCGCCGGTGCAGGGTTCTTCTTTGTGGAGAAGAAGGACAAGAACCTGCACCCGTGCATCGACTACCAGAGACTCAATGACATAGCGGTGAAGACCGCTACCCACTACCACTCATCTCCTCGGCCACTGTATTTTCCAAGTTGGATCTATGGAATGCCTACCACCTGGTGCAGATGCAGGGATACCTGGAAGACCACTTTCAATGCGGCCAGCGGCCACTACGAGTATTTGGACATGCCGTTTGGCCTCACCAATGCCCCTGCTGTGTTGCAGGCTCTGGTATATTATGTTCTCCATGACATGTTGAACTGGTTCATCTTCGTCTACTTTGATGACATCCTCTTCTTCTCCCGCTGGCAGCTTTGCAAAGACTTGGCATTCTCTCAAATAGATTCATGAGGAATGCTTAGAAAAAAGTGTCAGTCTTTTTTCTATAATATATTATCCATTATTGGGGGTGTTGCTAATCAGGCAATGGTTGTTGTAGTGCTCTCACAGAGAGGAATGTGTCAGTTTTGGTTGAAGAGAAGGAATGTGATGTAGACCCCAGAAGTCTGCAGACTACAGGGATGAGTCCATATACACTAACTATAGCAGGACAGGTGTTAAGTGGAGCGACACAGGAACCCAAGAGCAGACTCAGATGAGGAAACAGGAATGAATGAACCAAAATATGTATTGTTGCACAGGGAGATATGGAGTGCAGATCGGATGAGTTGCAGAAATCGGATGAGTTGCAGAAAAATCAGATGTGGAGACTGAGGTTGGAGGTAGCTGAGTAAAACAGGGTAAACAGGTCCCGAGGGGAATCCAAGGTAGTGGTGGTGAGTAAAATCCAGAGCAAGGTAGTCGGGTGGTGAGATGTGGAACAGACAGACAGAGACAGAGCTAGGTAAACAATGAACCATAATCCCAACTCATGATGCTCCTACCCTGCATGAATCTGATGGTAGCTAACCAACCAGATTCAATGTTAGCGATCTTACATTAGGCTATAACTAGCCAAGCAAATGGCTCTGAGACATAAATAATAAAATCATACACGTAACGTTAGCTAGCGAGATAGCCAGCTAACATTAGCTAACTAGCTAACAATACACTTTAACTTGAAATTAAAAGACCATGTCAAAATTAGAAATGTGTAATATCTAGGCTATCTTACCAGTATACATCATGGTTGGATGCTTCTCACTGTCACGGATGCCATGGTTGCCCTTAGTTTGGCGTAATCCAAAGACAGGTGTTTTCTCCATCTCTTTAGCTATCATACTCTAATTCCACTGTTTTCAAAACTCAGTCCTCCAGAAAGTGGAGAGCAACACTTATGCAGTTCTACTAAGCAATACATTTCTTTTTAAAGCCGCGTTAGAAAGGATTACCCACACATACTAACCAGCTTTTCTGAAACAGGTTACATATGTGGTAACTCCTTCAAGACTTTTGGAAAAGCATTCCAGTTGAAACTGGTTGAGAGAATGCCAAGAGTGTGCAAAGCTGTCATCAAGGCAAAGGGTGGCTACTTTGAAGAATCTCAGATATCAAATATATTTTGATTTGTTTAACACTTTTTTGGTTACTACATGATTCCATATGTGTTATTTCATAGTTTTGATGTCTCCACTATTATTCTACAATGGAGAGCATAGCAAAAATAAATAAAAACCCTTGAATGAGTAGGTGTGTCCAAACTTTTGACTGGAACTGGTATGTGTTATTCAAATCTATAGGACGACGACTTACTTGGTTTTGATGGCTTTTAGTCTTTGCCTGTCAAGTTTTGTGTGATATTGACAGCTTCTTTTCCAGGAACTGTATTTTCTGAAAAAATATGTATGAGACTAACTTTGTGATGTTTTTGTTTCAATGTGTTGGATTCTGCTAATTGTACTGTCACGTTCTGACCTTTATTTTCTTTGTTTTGTCGTTATTTAGTATGGTCAGGGCGTGAGTTGGGGTGGGCAGTCTGTTTGTTTTTCTATGATTTGGGGATTTCTATGTTTCGGCCTAGTATGGTTCTCAATCAGAGGCAGGTGTCATTAGTTGTCTCTGATTGAGAATCATACTTAGGTAGCCTGGGTTTCACTGTTTGTTGGTGGGAGATTGTCTGTTAGTTGCTTGTATCAGCACAGTTCTCATTATAGCTTCACGGTCGTTATTCGTTTATTGTTTTGTATAGTTTGTATTCAGTGTTCAGTGCTTTCTTTAATTAAAAAATCATCATGAACACATACCACGCTGCATTTTGGTCCGCTCCTTACGACGATCGTGACAAGTATTTGGTAGCATTACCTTTAAATTGTTTAACTTGGGTCAAATGTTTCGGGTAGCCTTCCACAAGCTTCCCACAATAAGTTAGGTGAATTTTGGCCCATTCCTCCTGACAGAGATGGTGTAACTGAGTCAGGTTTCTAGGCCTCCTTGCTCGCACACGCTTTTTCAGTTCTGCCCACAAATTGTCTATAGGAATGAGGTCTGGGATTTGTGATGGCCACTACAATACCTTGACTTTGTTGTCCTTAAGCAATTTGGCCACGAATTTAAAAGTTTGCTTGGGGTTATTGTCCATTTGGAAGACCCATTTGCGATCATGCTTTTTAACTTCCTGACTGATGTCTTGAGATGTTGCTTCAATATATCCATATAATTTTCCTACCTCATGATGCCAGTAATTTTGTGAAATGCACCAGTCCCTCCTGCAACAAAGCACCCACACAACATGATGCTGCCACCCCCTTGCTACACGGTTGGGATGGTGTTCTCTGGCTTTCAAGCCTCCCCCTTTTTCCTCCAAACATAACGATGGTCATTATGGCCAAACAGTTTCATCAGACCAGAGGACATTTCTCCAAAAAGTATGATCTTTTTATGGCGGTTTTGGAGCAGTGGCTTCTTCCTTGCTGAGCGGCCTTTCAGGTTATGTCGATATAGGACTTTGGATATAGATACTTGTGTACCTGTTTCCGCCAGCATCTTCACAAGGTCCTTTGCTGTTGATCTGGGATTGATTTGCACTTTTCGCACCAAAGTACGTTCATCTCTAGGAGACAGAACGCATGTCCTTCCTGAGCGGTATGACAGCTGCGTGGTCCCATGGTGTTTATACGTGTGTGCTATTGTTTGTACAGATGAATGTGGTACCTTCAGACGTTTGGAAATTGCTCCCAAGGATGTACCAGACTTGTGGAGGTCTTGGCTGATTTCTTTTCATTTTCCCATGATGTCAAGAAAAGATGCCCTGAGTTTGAAGGTAGGCCTTGAAATACATCCACAGGTACACCTCCAATTGACTCAAAGTTTGTAATTTTAGCCTATCAGAAGCTTCTAAAGCCATGACATAATTTTCCAAGCTGTTTAAAGGCACACTCAACCTAGTGTATGTAAACTTCTGACCCACTGGAATTGGGATACAGTGAATTTTAAGTGAAATAATCTGAATGTAAATAATTGTTGGAAGAATTACTTGTGTTATGCACAAAGTAGATGTCCTAGCCGACTTGGTTGAAAAATGATTTTAATGACTCCAACCTAAGTGTATGTAAACCTCCGACTTCAACTGTAGCTGGGTCACCCCGTCCTGCCACTAGGGGCCCACAGCCCTGTAGCGCCCCCAACCAACACACCCCACTCGGCTTTAGGGTCTGAGTGAAACATTCAATATTTGTTTCAGGTGTGTTATGCCAAAGCCAGTGACAACAGTAAAGCAGACCCCCAGAGCCAGGACTGAACAGCCCAGCAGCTAGGGATTGCCTAAATAGGTATCTCCCCTGACTTGGGTATGTTTTCAATACAGACTCCTTTTGTCATACAGTATTCCATATAAGGCATCCAGACCTTATGATAGTTGCACAGTATACCCTTAATCTTAAAACAAATCTAGTGATACTGTAACTTGACCAACAAAAAAAAGAGCTGTGCTGCCTTGTTCATTGACCTGTCAAAGGCATTCGACATGGTTGATCATTCTGTTTTGCTGAAGAAAATATCAAGAATTGGCCTGGGATATACAGCCTGTTGGTTTCAGATTTACCTTAGCGACAGAACTTCGGCCATCCTGATAGTTGGGGTTAAATCCGCAGGGTTCGATTTTGGGTCCATTGTTTACTTTGTTTATTAATGACATAAGAAACCATGTTGATACTTGTATGCAGATGACACAGTTTTGTATTCCTGTGCCACCTTAGTGCAGCAGGCCATTTATGAACTTCAGCATGACTTTGATTCAATTCATTAATCACTTACAGATCTTAAATTAGTGTTAAATACAAGTAAAACCAAGCTCATGCTGTTCTGTAGGTCACAAAATGTTGACCCTACATATTTGTGCAATAAATGGAGCTCAAATTGAGCTTGTTTCTCAATATAAGTACCTGAGTGTCTGGATTGATGACAAGTTGTCCTTCATAACGCATATAAAATGATGACTAAAAAGCTAAAATTGTTTTTTATATCGAAATAAATCATGCCTTCTATTAAAATATGAGAAAGCTTGTTCAAACAACGCTTCTCCCTGTTTGGGATTTTGGTGATATTGTTTACATGCATGCGTCAACCTCTGTTTTAAAGCCCTTGGACTCAGTCTACCATTCAGCAATACGTTTTAACACAAGAGACAATTTTAGGACTCATCATTGTAGTCTGTATAAATGTGTGGGATGAACCTCTCTGTCTGTAAGAATCCAATCAAATGTATGTATATAGCCCTTTGTACATCAGCTGATATCTCAAAGTGCTGTACAGAAACCCAGCCTAAAACCCCAAACAGCAAGCAATGCAGGTGTAGAAGCATGGTGGCTAGGAAAAACTCCCTAGAAAGGCCGAAACCTAGAGAGGAACCAGGCTATGAGGGGTGGCCATTCCTCTTCTGGCTGTACCAGGTGGAGATTATAACAGAACATGGTCAAGATGTTCAAATGTTCATAAATGACCAGCATGGTCAAATAATAATAATCACAGGCAGAACAGTCGAAACTGGAGCAGCAGCACGGCCAGGTGGACTGGGGACAGCAAGGAGTCATCATGCCAGGTAGTGCTGAGGCATGGTTCTAGGGAGAATTAAGAGAGAGCATACTTAAATTCACACAGGACACCGGATAAGACAGGAGAAGTACTCTAGATATAACAAACTGACCCTAGCCCCCCGACACATAAACTACTGCAGCATAAATACTGGAGGCTGAGACAGGAGGGGTCAGGAGACACTGTGGCCCCATCCGATGATACCCCCGGACAGGGCCAAACAGGAAGGATATAAGCCCCCACACCACTAGAGGGATATCTTCAACCACCAACTTACCATCCTGAGACATGGCCGAGTATAGCCCACAAAGATCTCCGCCACGGCACAACCCAAGGGGGGGCGCCAACCCAGACAGGAAGATTACATCAATGACGCACCCCTCCTAGGGAAGGCATGAAAGAACACCAGTAAGCCAGTGACTCAGCCCCTGTAATAGGGTTAGAGGCAGAGAATCCCAGTGTAAAGAGGGGAACCGGCCAGGTAGAGACAGCAAGAATAGAGCTGCATTCTCATTTATTGTGCAATATCACAGAAACTCCCTCCATATGTAACATCAGGAAGTCCGTAAACCTCCAACCAGGTTTTCTAGGAATTTATTGAAAGTTTTTTGCAACCCTATGTCTGTCTGAATCTTCCGTCCCCGTTTTTGTAACTTTGACCACATCATAGCCATGCTGAAATCTGCATAACCCATGTTATCTTGACCTATTGCTTTTCTTAAATGATAGGCTACATCACTATATATTTTATACAGAAAGTAATAGAAAGATCATCTTTTCTGTTGCATTTTTCTCTTTTGTTCCTACAATCCTGTCTCTAAAACTCCCGTTCTACTAAACCCCAATAGAAACACAAGGAATAACACATTCATAAATGGCAAAAAGGACAGTCAAAACAAGGTTTTGAAGTGTCTGTCCTAAATCTAGGAGATATACAGTGGGGCAAAAAGGTATTTAGTCAGCCACCAATTGTGCAAGTTCTCCCACTTAAGATGAGAGGCCTGTAATTTTCATCATAGGTACACTTCAACTATGACAGACAAAATGAGAAAAAATATCCAGAAAATCACATTGTAGGATTTTTTATGAATTTATTTGCAAATTATGGTGGAAAAAAAATATTTGGTCAATAACAAAAGTTTAGGGGGGCTTATGGTAGAGAAATTAGCATTCAATTCTCTGGAAACCGCTCTCACGGATATTCCTGCAGTCAGCATGCCACATGCACGCTCCCTCAAAACTTGGAGGCATCTGTGGCATTGTGTTATGTTGCAAAACTGCACATTTTAGAGTGGCCTTTTATTGTCCCCAGTTGTACCTGTATAATGATCATTTAGTTTAATCAGTTCCTTGATATGCCACACCTGTCAGGTGAATGGATTATCTTGGCAAAGGAGAAATGCTCACTAACAGGTATGTAAACAAATTTGTGCACAACATTTTAGAGAAATAAAGCATTTTGTGCATATGGAACATGTCTTGGATTTCACTTCATGAAATCAACACTTTACATATTGAATTTATATTTTTGTGCACTATAATTTATGTTTGCTTAAACAAAGGGGGTTAATACTTATGCAATTACTATATTTTCGTTATTTAATTTTTATTATTTAGTCGATTTTTTTTCTCCCACTGACATTATGGAGTATTTTGTGAAGTTCAATTAAATATATATTTTTATTAAATCTATTTCAATCCCACTTTGTAATGCAACAAATTGTGAAAAAAGTTCAGGGGGTCTAAATACTTTCCGATATGTACATACAGTGTCTTTGGAAAGTATTCAGACTCCTTGACTTTTCAACGTTTTGTTATGTTAAAGCCTTGTTCTAAAATTGAATAAATAAATAAAAATCCTCAGCAATCTACGCACAATACCATAAAGACAAAGCGAAAAGAGGTTTTGAGAAATGTATTTTTTTTTTGAATACATAAGTATTCAGACCCTTTGATATGAGACTCAACATTAAGCTCAGGTGCATCCTGTTTCCATTGATCATTCTTGAGATGTTTCTACAACTTGATTGGAGTCCACCTGTGGAAAACTCAATTGATTGGACATGATTTGGAAAGGCACACACCTGTATATGTAAGGTCCCACAGTTGACAGTGCATGTCAGAGCAAAAACCAAGCCATGAGGTCGAAAGAATTGTCCGTAGAGCTCCGAGACAGGATTGTGTTGAGGCACATATCTGGGAAAGGGTATCAAAATCATTCTAAAATGGAATACATTTCGAACCACTAAGACTCTTCCTAGAGCTGCCGTCCGTATAAACTGAGCCATCAGGGGAAGAAGGGCCTTGGTCAGGGACATGACCAATAACCAATGGTCACTCTGACAGAGATCCAGAGTTCCTCTGTGGAGATGGGAGAACCTTCCAGAAGGACAACCATCTCTGCAGCATTTCACCAATCAGGCCTTTATGGTAGAGTGGCCAGACAAAAGCCCCTCCTCAGTAAAAGGCACATGACAACCCACTTGGAGTTTGCCAAAAGGCACCTAAAGACACTCAGACTATGAGAACACAAGATTCTCTGGTCTGATCAAACCAAGATTGAACTCTTTGCTCTCAATACCAAGCGTCATGTCTGAAGGAAACCTGGCACCGTCCCTACGGTGAGGCATGTGTTTTTTTGTGGCAGGGACTTGTTGACTAGTCAGGATTGAGGCAAAGATGAACGAAGCGAAGTACATAGAGATCCTTGATGAAATCCTGCTCCATAGTGCTCAGAACCTCAGACTGGGGTGAAGGTTTACCTTCCAACAGGGCAACGACCCTAAGCACACAGCCAAACCAATGCAGGAGTGGCTTTGGTACAAGTCTCTTAATGTCCTTGAGTGGTCCAGCCAGAGCCCGGACTTGCACCCGATCAAACATCTCTGGAGAGAATTGAAAATAGCTGTGCAGCAATGCTCCCCATCCAACCTGACAGAGCTTGAGAGTATCTGCAGAGAAGAATGGGAGAAATTCCCCAAATACAGGTGTGCCAAGCTTAGTAATCACAATTACTAATAATAATGTATTTTTTACGGTTCTTGTTGTCATTATGGGGTGGCAGGTAGCCTAGTGGTTAGAGCGTTGGTTTAGTAACCAAAAGGTTGCAAGATCAAATCCCGGAGCCGATAATGTAAAATTCTGTCATTCTGAACAAGGCAGTTAACCCACTGTTCCTAGGCCTTCATTGAAAATAAGAATTTGTTCTTAAACTGACATGTGTAATTAAATAAAGGTTAAATTACTTCATTTTAGGAACCGTGGCCTTGTCATTCATGTTAATAAAGCTTATCTGAGAAACAAGAGAAAGAAAGAGAGAGGTACATTGGCACTTTACACACACACACACACACACACACACACAAACTGTATCCCTCTCTTAATCCTCAGGGATTTAGTTGATCCATCAGATGTAACATTTTAAGTATAACACACTGTCAAATAGGTGCCTTCAGAAAGTATTTTTACCCCTTGGCATTCTCCACATTTTGTGTTATAGCCTGCATTTAAACTGGTTTACATTTCTGTGTCATTGGCCTTCTGTGTCATTGGCCTACACACGATGCCCCATAATGTCAAAGTGGACTTGTGTTTCCGGTACTTTTTACAAGCTATGTCTTCAGTTAATAAGTACTGAACCCCTTTGTTATTGCAAGCCAAAATAAGTTCAGCAGTAAAAATGTGCTCAACAAGTCAAAAAAATAATAGACTGTGTGCAATAAGTGTTTAACAGTTTAAATAGTTAAAAGAAAACTGAGGTGGATCAACATTGTAGTTATTTCACAGTACGACAGAGTGAAAAGAAGGAAGCCTGTACAGAATACACATATTCCAAAACATGCAATAAGGCACTAAAGTAAAACTGTAAACAAATAACCTTATGTCCATAATACAAATAGTTATTTTTGGGGTGAAAACCAAGGCAACATATCACTGAGTAACACTTCATATTGTCAAGCATGGTGGTGGCTGCATCGTGTGTATGCTTGTCATCAGCAAACACTAGGGAGGTTTTTTTCTTCAAAAAAAAAAAACTGTATAGAACTAAACTGACAAAATCCTAGAGGAAAACCTGGTTCAGTCTGCTTTCCAACAGACACTGGGAGACAAATTCATCTTTCAGCAAGACAATAATCTAAAACACAAGACCAAATATACGCTGGAGTTGCTTACCATTGAATGTTCCTAAGTGACCTAGTTACAGTTTTGATTTAAATCTTGCATGACACAAGTACTTTTTCCAACAATTTTTTACAGACAGATTATTTCACTTATAATTCACTGAATCACAATTCCAGTGTGGCAGACGTTAACCTGTTAACCTGTTAACTGGTTAACCCATACACTAAGTTGACTGTGCTTTTAAACAGATTGGACAATTCCAGAAAATTATGTCATAGCTTTAGAAGCTTCTGATAGGCTAATTGACATAATTTGAGTCAATTGGAAGTGTACCTGTGGATGTATTTGAAGACCTACCTTCAAACTCAGTGCCTCTTTGCTTGACATCATGGGAAAATGAAAAGAAATCGGGCCAAGACCTCCACAAGTCTGGCTCATCCTTGGGAGCAAATACCAAATGCCTGAATGTACCACGTTCATCTGTACAAACAATAGTACGCAAGTGTAAACACCATGGGACCACGCAACCGTCATACCACTCAGGAAGGAGACGCGTTCATACTTTGACGTGAACATACTTTGGTGTGAAAAGTGCAAATCATTCCCAGAACAACAGCAAAGGACCATGTGAAGATGCTGGAGGAAACAGGTACAAAAGTGTCTATATTCACAGTAAAACGAGTCCTACATCGATATCACCTGAAAGGCCACTCAGCAAGGAAGAAGCCACTGCTCCAAAACCACCATAAAAAAGCCAGACTACGGTTTGCAACTGTACATGGGGACAAAGATTGTACTTTTTGGAGAAATGTCCTCTGGTCTGATGAAACTGTTTTGCCATAATGACCATCGTTATGTTTCGAGGAAAAAGGGGGAGGCTTGCAAGCCGAAGAACACCATCCCAACCGTGAAGCATGGGGGTGGCAGCATCATGTTATGGGGGTGCTTTGCTGCAGGAGGGACTGGTGCACTTCACAAAATAGATGGCATCATGAGGTAGGAAAATTATGTGGATATATTGAAGCAACATCTCAAGCTTGGTCGCAAATGGGTCTTCCAAATGGACAATGATCCCAATGATCCCAAGCATACTTCAAAAGTTGTGGCAAACTGGCTTAAGGACAACAAAGTCAAGGTAATGGAGTGGCCATCACAAAGCCCTGACCTAATTTTTATACAGAATTGTGGGCAGAACTGAAAAAGTGTGTGCGAACAAGGAGGCCTACAAACCTGACTCAGTTACACCAGCTCTGTGAGGAGGAATGGGCCAAAATTCACCTAACTTATTTTGGGAAGCTTGTGGAAGGCTACACAAAACGTTTGACACAAGTTAAACAATTTAAAGGCAAGGCTACCAAATACTAATTGAGTGTATGTGAACTTCTGACCCACTGGGAATGTGATGAAAGAAATACAAGCTGAAATAAATAATTCTCTCTACTATTATTCTGACATTTCACATTCTTAAAAGAAAGTGGTGATCCTAACTGACCTAAGACAGGGAATTTGTACTAGGGTTAAATGTCAGGAATTGTGAAAACTGAGTTTAAATGCATTTGGCTGTGTATGTAGGTGTATGTAAACTTCTGACTTCAACTGTATATTTGTGTTTTATTTTTCATCAAAACATTTTTTATGACACTACAGAGTATTTTGTGTAGATCGTTGACCCCAAAAATTACAATTCTAATATTCCTTGTAACACAAAAACATGTGGAAAAAGTCAGTGTGAATACTTTCTGAAGGGACTGTAATGGTCACTGCATTAAATGTTAATGTTTTAAGCCTTCAATCCCCCATCCTCTGGCAAAAAGAAGGCAGATTGAAGAGGGAAAGAGAGAAAGAGGAAAGAGTCGTGAGAGAGAGGAGGAGAGAATGGGAAGAGAGAGAAAAAGAAGGCACAGCAGTAGAGAGTAAGGAGGGAAACAACCATCATTATTTAATCATGAGAGTGATGGAGAAACATGGTCTGCTCTAAATGAGATTGTGGGAGATAAAGTGAGCTGTGTTGTGTTTGTAACACACAGCAAAGCACTACAGGATGTTTATAAAGCACCGCTCGTAGCTGGGGGATGGAAAAAGCCCGCAGAGCAACTTTCACAGCTGACAGAGACTGAGTGAGTGAGAGAGAGGCATCTCTGCTCAGGATTCCACCTGGGGAGAAGGATCAGAAGCTTTCACTTCGAACTGAACAGTTGGATACATGTGGATAGCTTATAATGAAGTACAATTTTGGGGTCCTGAAGTTAGAAGCAACAATTGGATACTTCTGTGAAGGATTGCTTATAATGAAAAAGTACTTTGGGGAAAGAGAAAACAAACAGGATTCATCCTCTTTGAGAATTTTCTTTGAGAGGGAGACACACCAAACATGTGGAAGAAGATACTCTGGTCAGATGAAACCAAAATTGAACTTTTTGGCAACAATGCAAAACATTATGTTTGGCGTAAAAGCAACACAGCTCATCACCCTGAACACACCATCCCCACTGTCAAACATGGTGGTGGCAGCATCATGGTTTGGGCCTGCTTTTCTTCAGCAGGGACAGGGACAGGGAAGGTGGTTAAAATTGATGGGAAGATGGATGGAGCCAAATACAGGACCATTCTGGAAGAAAACCTGATGGAGTCTGCAAAAGACCTGAGACTGGGACGGAGATTTGTCTTCCAACAAGACAATGATCCAAAACATAAAGCAAAATCTACAATGGAATGGTTCAAAAATAAACATATCCAGGTGTTAGAATGGCCAAGTCAAAGTCCAGACCTGAATCCAATCGAGAATCTGTGGAAAGAACTGAAAACTGCTCTTCACAAATGCTCTCCATCCAACCTCACTGAGCTCGAGCTGTTTTGCAAGGAGGAATGGGAAAAAGATTCAGTCTCTCGATGTGCAAAACTGATAGAGACATACCCCAAGCGACTTACAGCTGTAATCGCAGCAAAAGGTGGCGCTACAAAGTATTAACTTAAGGGGGCTGAATAATTTTGCACACCCAATTTTTCAGTTTTTGATTTGTTAAAAAAGTTTTAAATATCCAATAAATGTCGTTCCACTTCATGATTGTGTCCCACTTGTTGTTGATTCTTCACAAAAAAATAAAGTTTTATATCTTTATGTTTGAAGCCTGAAATGTGGCAAAAGGTTGCAAAGTTCAAGGGTGCCGAATACTTTCGCATGGCACTGTATATTTATATATATATGTCAGTAAAAAGTTTGGACAGTCCTAAACATTAAGGGTTTTTCTTTATTATTTACTCTTTTCTACATTGTAGGATAACAGTGAAGACATCAGAACTGTGAAATACCACATATGGAATCATGTAGTAACAAAAAAGTGTTAAACAGATCAAAATGTTTTAGATTTTAGATTCTTCAAAGTAGCCACCCTTTGCACACTCTTGTAGACATCTTTGCACACTCTTGGATTTTTTAAACACTTTTTTGGTTACTACATGATTCCATATGTATTATTTCATAGTTGTGATGTCTTCACTATTATTCTACAATGTAGAAAATAGTAAAAATAAAGAAAAACACTTGAAGGAGTAGTGCCAAACGTTTGACTGGTACTGCATATATAATTTTTCAACCATTTTCCATCCAAATGATTCACAGTACAGTAGAGCACAGTACACATTAGTACATTACAGTAAAGAAAAGTAGAGTACAGTATAGATCAGTATAATACATTACAGTAGAGCACACTAGAGTACAGTATAATTTACTGTATTGTACTGTGGGTTATTGAACTCTACTTGAATGAACTCTAGTCTACTGTTTTGTACTGTACTGTGCTCTACTATGCTCTACTGTGATGTCTATGTTTCACAAGTTTGGACGTCTATGACTGGTACCGATTTGGTGAGGTCCCAAAATTTGTTTGGGGGTGGAGCTCATTAGAATAATAGCCAGTGTCTGGAATAATACCATGAAAAGGAGGATATAACATTGCTCTACCTTTGTGTACTTATTCAGGACACACATAAAATGTTGAATTTGACCTTTTCTACTATAGCCCACAGAAACACATTCATAAATGGCAAAAATGAAGATGTAAGAAAGCCCAGGAAAGATTTGTGGGGTTTTTTGGACACATATTTAACCTCTTATTTTTGTTGCTGCAAAACTACCTCCATACTTCCATTAATTTATACGGGTTACATTTAGACGAGTCCCGTGGGGCTTATGAGGGATCACAGAGCAAAATGTTGGGCACCATTCTGTTTATCAGTGTCTCCCCTTACCATAGAGTAGTCATTCATTTGTAGACCAAACCGTTCTGACAATACAGATGTTTTCGTGAGTCTCATGGACTGTCTGAGTGGGGAGGGGAAATCTGAAAACTAGCTGTTATTGGCAGAGAGGTTCAGAACTCTTTTCTTATAGGTATATTAACTAATTTACTGCTTGGTGATGTCACCATCCCACCAAAACAACATTTCAGGTGGTCTTTTCAAACAGCTAGTACACTAAAAGGGCATTGTCATCATTTGCACAATTTCACAGTATTCCAACCTCAGTGTGGAAATATATATAAAACACAGCAAAATCACGTTTTTGATTGCACTGGGCCCTTAAAGTGAAAGATCGGAGTCTCAGCGTCATTCTGTTACCTCAGAATTACCCTCTACTGTTTTCATTTAACCAGGGAGCCCCATTTAAATAACACATCTCTTTCCTTGCCTAGGAGACTGGGCCAGAGCAGAATGACCTCTCTCTTCCCTCCAGTTACCACTGTGGTGCTGCTGTGTCTCCTGCTACACCCCACCGATGGGACATGTCCCTCCATCTGTCTCTGTACCTCGGACACACTGAGCTGTGGCTCCCAGGGCCTCACCAGACTTCCCCTCCTCCTGCATCACACCACTGCCACCCTGGACCTCAGCTACAACCGGCTGGGCTGGATTGGCCCAGGCAGCTTCTCCAGCCTGCCCAGACTGGACACCCTCCGCCTGGTCAATAATCAGCTCTCCACCATAGGCCATGGGGCCTTCCACAATGCCTCCAGCCTCCGCCACCTGGACCTGTCCTCCAACAGCCTGCAGGTGATGGAGCAGCACTGCCTGCAGGGTTTGTGTAGGCTGGAGGAGCTGCTGCTCTAAAACAACCGTATCACCCACGTGGAGGGTGGGACGCTGAGCGGTCTGAGCAGCCTCAGGAAGGTTTACTTCAGCCTCAACCAAATTACAGAATTCCCTTTCTTTTCCATACAGGACCACAGTCATCCGTTTCTCACTATGCTAGACCTATCCTCCAACCATCTGAACACCCTGGGAGGATGTGAAGGCACTACCGGTGTCAGTGCAGAAGGGACTGTATCTCCATAACAACTCACTGGTTTGTGAGTTCTCCATGTATGGTGTGTTCTGGCACTGGGAGCAGAGGGGCTTTGACTCAGTCTGGGAGTTTACAGAAGAGAACACCTGTCTGATCTATGGCGAGCCCCGCGCCTCAGTACAGATCCTCCAGCACTCCCGCTACTTCCAGAACTGTACGGTGGGGAAGGTGGTCTCACTGCCTGTGGCTGTTCTCATCTCCAACCTCATGGTGTACGAGGGGGAGAGGGTGCAACTGGACTGCCAAACCTCCCTTCAAGGTAAAGAGCTGTCATACATGTGGGTCTCACCAAATCAGGAGCACCTGACCTGGACAAGCTTCAATGACACCCTCATCAACGTGTTCCCTAACGGGACTTTGGAGATCCCAGCAGCCAAGGTGAATGACACGGGAGTCTATGTATGCACGACCCGGGACAACAAACACATGCTGAATGCAACTAGGGAGGTAAATGTCACTGTGGTCAGTGCCATGCCTTACTCCTTCAGCACAAGCTACACCACCTTGCTGGGCTGTGTGGTCTCCCTGGTTGTCATACTCATGTGCCTCTACCTGACACCCTGCCGGTGTGGGTGCTGTAAGCAGCCCCAGGCCATCCCCATCCCGGCCAACAACCCGGGTACCCTGGCCTCCATCTTCTCCCCCACACTGAGCAACAAGCACATGGGGTTCATGGAGCCCATGCTGGAGGATCAGAACAGGGGCCTGAGGGTGGCTCTTGCCACGGAGCAGTCCACACTGCAGTGGGAGTGGGACACCAGCGGACTCACCTAGTTAAACTATGAGAACCTACCGCTGACAAATAGCACTTTGACAATTGAGCCCCTAACTGAGAACCTACATGTAACAGGTGGTCCTAATGGAAGACTGTAATTACATCCTCGTTCCTCTCCTCTTTGTCTCGTGGAAGGCTTCATCTAACCGGACTATCCTTGGGAATAATCGCTGAGCCATGAAGAGAGTGAAAGAGAGCTCCTCACGGGACTGTACAAGGGCTCTTGCTAATGTTCCTCCTGTTTCCTCTCCTCTTTGTCTCATTGAAGATCAGGTGTTGAGTTTTTCTGGATTAGACTGTATAATATTTCCCATGCATTTGAGGAGGGTTGGAGCAAAGTTGATTGAATTCAGCCAACATTCCAGTGGGACACTAAAGAGTCTGGACTATGAAGCTGTGGCACTGGAGACATTTTTATCTGCTCTCAGTTAATTCTCCTATTCTCTAGAACATGAACTCCCCTTCTGTGTGGACTCATTCTACTCCCTTCACAAATGTAAGTGTAATGTAAGTGTAAGAATGGGCAGATTGCAGACAGATTTCCACTAACATTCGTTTTTTCTCAAATTCAATTCAAATTCAATTCAATTCATTTAAAATCCATAAATGGGAGTGTTTGAGTGGACACGTGTGTGTCAATGGGGTGGAACAAAATTGGGCAACAGTGAAGAGGATCCCTATTGGGAGATATATTTTGGACTTGGCCAACTTCCATGAAAGCTGTTGGATAGAGTGTGTTTGGAATTAAAATGATTTTCATGGGATTATAGTTCATTGTGATTACAGGTAGATGTCAATGTATCTAAAACAAATGGTAAATGTAAATGGTTTTATATCAAGGGAAATTAAGTAGATTACAGCTAGAAAATAGTTGGATAAGGTGCATTATATTTTGTTGTTTCATTACCCTTATTAATTCTGTGTGCTTGTCATTGTTGGGACTGAGAGCATGTAAAAAAGAAGATTCAGAATGTATTAAAATACTAACACAAAATCAAGAAGGATTAACAACATTTTGCTGTAGGAAAATGGGCTACCCGCACTTAAAAAATATTGGACTGCAAAAGAGGAATTATCATGCCGTGTAATCTGATAATCCTAAAGTAGGGCCTTGAATAATATATAGGTTGCAATTTAACTAATTAAATTCATGTTTACACTGTGTCCTAGTTACAAACCCTTAAAACCACAATCCTCTTCCTGTGAGGTGAGTCTACCTGTGTTACTAGCATACCTAGCACAGGAGGTTGGTGTCACCTTAATTGGGGAGGACGGGCTTGTGGTAATGACTGGAGGGGAATTATTGGAATGCTATCAAATACATCAAATACATGGTTTCCATTTGTTTTATGCCATTCGATTTTACCCTTATTTTACCAGGTAAATTGACTGAGAACACATTTTAATTTACAGCAACGACCTGGGGAATAGTTACAGGGGAGAGGAGGGAGAATGAATGAGCCATCTTCCCCTCAAGCAGCCTCCTGTGCTACTTAGTAACATTCGGATTCTACAGAACCCAAAATGTAGAAACTCCTAGAAACGCTAGACCACACATATCTCCTATCAACTTGTTGCAACGCAATCTAGCCCCGACAATAATGACGTTAGTTCTATGATGGTCATGTTTATCTGGCGTGTGGCACTGGCAGCACAGGAACCTCAATAAGCATGTCAACAACAAGCCAAAAACACACTGGAATAGCCCACAAAGACTGCATCTCTTTGATCCATCAGAGCAGAACACTTTGGTACAGACACCCCCAAACAAGACCCGAAGTGACAAATAATAGGATTTGCCACTTTCTCCAAGCAAATCTGAAGTGAAATATTATGGTTTGTTTTTGCTTTGTTGTGTTGTTTTAATCTAGCAGGCTTTAAATGGCAGTCTTGCTGCAATATTAGAAATGGGGGTGAGGGTGCACCAAAAAACGGGGGCAGACACACACACCAGAAATGGATGTAGAGCTGTGATAGGAGAATTCAGCAAAGCTAAAGCCTCTGACAGTGAGAACATTATGGCAGTGGCAAAGAGACCACCAGCTAACACTTTTGGTTCCTTGGAAGTTGTGGGAACATATGTTTTTGGTGTCCCATCAGTTCTGGGAAGAAAGCCGTATGTTTCCTGATCGGTAAAACTGAAACGTTTTTTAAAGTTCTGAGAACGGGAGTGAAAATTTCGCCTCTTCTGGGAATGTTTATTTTTAGGTTGCAGGGAGGATCTAAAAACATTTACTCTGGTTCCTTGAACATTTTCTTGGGAGGTTTTATTGATGCTCCTGGGAGGTTTTTAATAACTTCCTTAAAACTTTCACAGAATGTCCCAATAACACTCCAAGCACAGAGAGGACACATGGAAATGAATTCTTAGGCATTAATCATGCAAAGACATTTATTTTTATTGTGACACGGCATATGTGAGATTCAAACCGATAATCTTCTGTTCTCTATCAATGGAATTAGTCTATTGCGCCAACAGAATGGGGCTAGCATGCCATGTTTTTTTACTCATACAAAGCAGTTCATTTTAGTCTATTCAAACAGACCCTATTTCAAATTAAACAAGCACTCATTAAGATCAGGTGTGGTCAATTAGTGGCTGCATCCAACTCACCTGGACACAATTTACAAGAGTGGATAGAGTTTTGTTGATGCTGAGAATTAAATGTATACACAATAGAAAGAAGAGTGGGAGGCCCCGGTGCACAACTGAGCAAGAGGACAAGTACATTAGAGTGAGGTGTCTGTTTCACAAACTAGACACAAGTCCTCAAATGTCAGCTTCATTAAAGATTACCCCCAAAACACCAGCCTCAACCTCAACAGTGAAGTGGCAAATCCGGCATGCTGGCCTTCTAGGCAGAGTTGCAAAGAAAAAGCAATATCTCAGGCTGGCCAATAAGAAGAAAAGATGAAGATGGGCAAAAGAACACAGACACTGGACAAAGGAACTCTGCCTAGAAGGCCAGCATCCCGGAGTTGGCTATTTACTGTTGACATTGAGACTAGTGTTTTGTGGTACTATAACTTCAATATGCTCTTTACATAAGACCTACACCATTTTTAACAGCACATTACTCAACACTCATTTCACCTATGGTAGGCCTACAGTATATTAAAAAGTGTTTTTTTCAATGACGTGACTCTCCGCCAATAATTACATTTAGAGGATTGGAGAACTCTAAATTATTATTTAAGTGGCATAATATCCAATGGGCTTTTATATAATTCTAAATTAATTAATAATAATAATAATTGCTTTGTTTAAAAAGTAATGAGATTTTTGAGATTTTGTTTTCATTTAACATTGAGTGAGAAAAAGGCCATTCTTGAACATGGGATGAGACATTCTCACTCATTTGTAAAAAAAGTCAGTTTGTTATTTAGAATTATTTATTTTTGGAAAAGCCTAACTTGATTATTTAGCAGACATCACTTGCTTAAATTCATGAAGATGATGAGCGATCGGCAAATGCAATCTGTTGTCACGACTTCTGCCGAAGTCTTGCTGGCAGGATGTACTGTTTTTTATTCTGTATATATGAATTACAAATCAGCCTTTATTTAATCATGTTTCTAGACTATTGCATAGTTACAATGTGTAATCATTGATGTCCCAGGAGCAGGAGTGGTAAACACTGTTGAAGTGTATAATTGTAATACATACATGCAGACACAGTATCATTCAAAGAATGGAGTTTGATACACCTGGTATTGGATATGACTGAAAAAAAAACTTGCTAAATAGCGATTTGAGTAAATTAACTTTATGACAAAAAATATACACAATCGCTTGTCTCTACATTACCTAACATATTCCTCTCAATTGTACATTTTTTGCTTGACTCATTATGACGTTATAATTACTGATTTTGCTTCTACCATAATGTTTTTCAGCCATCTTTGCTGAAGAAAGTCACCAGGGACGGGTGGCTCGGGTCAAATTCATCATTTGAACCACTCGATATGATTGGTCCTTGGGACCCAAATGCATAATGAGTGCTCTATCTCCCCCTTGTGGTGGTCTTGAGCAATGAAGCCAACTTTTAAAGCAGGAACCACTATACATGGGAGAATACGGCAGGTTTTCTTGTCATAGTCTTAAATTTTTAAGCATAATTTCTCTTTACTTGTTTTTTTGAGAAATTCTCATCACTTTACAAGATCCCTGTAACTCTTAAAGAGTGTGCAATTGTTTTAGATGCCATTCCCTCAGATGTTGCTTTATTATTCAGCAACGGGTCAAGACCTGAGTCCGGTTGAATAAAATATCTTAAGCGTTCCCCTTAAGGGTTTACCTTAAGGAATAATTGTCCCTTACCGTTTGCCACAACTTTGGAAGTTTGCTTGGGGTCATTGTCCATTTGGAAGACCCATTTGTGACCAAGCTTTAACTTCCTGACTGATGTCTTGAGATTCATAATATCCACATAATTTTCCTTTCTAATGATGCCATCTATTTTGTGAAGTGCACCAGTCCCTCCTGCAGCAAAGCACCCCCACAACATGATGCTGCCACCCCCGTGATTCTCGGTTGGGATGGTGTCCTTCGGCTTGCAAGCCTCCACCTTTTTCGTCCAAACATAATGATGGTAATTATGGTCAAACAGATCTATTTTTGTTTCATCAGACCAGAGGACATTTCTCCAAAAAGTACCATCTTTGTCCCCATGTGCAGTTGCAAACCGTAGTCTGGCTTTTTCATGGCGGTTTTGGAGCAGTGGCTTCTTCCTTGTTGAGCAGACTTTCAGGTTATGTAGATATAGGAATCATTTTACTGTGGATATAGATACTTTTGTACCCGTTTCCTCCAGCATCTTCACAAGGTCCTTTGCTATTGCTCTGGGATTGATTTGCCTTTTCCGCAGCAAAGTACGTTCATCTCTAGGAGACAGAACGGTCTCCTTCCTGAGCAGTATGATGGCTGTGTGGTCCCATGGTGTTTATACTTGCGTACTATTGTTTGTACAGGTACCTTCAGGCGTTTGGAAATTTCTCCCAAGGATGAACCAGACTTATGGAGGTCTACAATTTGTTTCTGAGGTCTTGGCTGATTTCTTTTGACTTCCCCATGATGTCAATCAAGGAGGCATTGAGTTTGAAGGTAGGCCTTGAAATACATCCACAGGTACAACTCCAATTGACTCAAATTATGTCAATTAGCCTATCAGAAGATTCTAAAGCCATGACATCATTTTCTGGAATTTTCCAAGCTGTTTAAAGGCACAGTCAACTTAGTGTATGTAAACTTCTGACCCACTGGAATTTTGATACAATGAATTATAAGTTAAATAATCTCTAACAATTGTTAGAAAAATTACTTGTGTCATGCACAAAACTATAGTTTGTTAACAAGACATTTGTGGAGTAGTTGAAAAACAAGTTTTAATGACTCCAACCTAAGTGTATGTAAACTTCCGACTTCAACTGTATGTTCTTGAGTTAAATGGTAACTCATTAAATAAACTTTTCCTGTGGTGCCCCAAATTACCAATGGATTAATTGTTACATGATTCATTTAATTGAGTAAGATTTAAACATAGTAGATAATTATTTGATAAATTGCAGTCATCACATGAATTATATTCACACCAAGACACCCCATAGTTCCTATCTTTGTAGGATATTCACCACAATCATGTATTCAATTGTGTGTGTCTTATCAGGCATATAAGTTAACACATATACAAATAATTTTTCCTGCAGTTTGAACAACCAAAAAAGCACATGGAATGGGATATTTCAAGCCACATTTCAAACCACCTTTGTAGGTGGTTTGTAGTCAGATACAAATCTGATTCCTGGCCATGTGACTTGTGTCTGAACAGTCAAATCTGATTTATTTGGCCTCAATTGGTTTTTAGACTGTTAGCTAGCAGTGGTCACTAACTAGCTAACCTCAAGTGGTTGCTAACGAGCTTGCTAATTGTTTATGAACTAATTAGAAAGCTTCCGAGCGAGGACTCATTTTGAAAGTTGGATCTTCTTTTCCTTGATGCTTTAAAAGCGTTCCTACCCTATTAATTTGAACCTTCAAAGCAACAGGGAAATGTCCATGGCAGGGCTTGCTACACACAGTAACTTCTGAGTTATGGGAAGCACAAGCACCACCACCAAGCACCACCACTCAGCCTACACCAATGCACACCCACCCGGTGTTACTATGAAAACTAGCATAGCCTTGTCAGCAAATGATTGCTGTCTAAACACACAAATCTGATTTGGTCACTTGTAACTTGTTGTTTGGACAGTCAATAGTCCAAAACAGATTTGAAAAACAAAACTGATCTCAGTATTAAGGCCTGCAGTGTGAAAAATGCTTTAGTTAGTCATGTGGCAAAGTCACTAACAGGCTATATCAACGGCGATGATAGGCTAATCGTATTATAACGTTTGAGCCATGTCCAATTGGCCATGGCTCAAACATGCAGTGCTCAAATATTTCCACGTTGAAACCAATAAAAAAAATAGATTGGCTACGTATAACTAGGCCTATTGTAGGGTTAGTGTATACTATTTAATAAACTAGATTCAATGTCTAGGACAAACATTCATGACTCCTGGGAAAGAGCTCTTAGGCCTACAGTGGTTCTTCCGTCAAATATTGCATCATACTGCAGCACACCTTGCAGAATTCTGTGGCATGTAATTTAAGTGTCAGCCATTGTTGCCATTAATGGCAGTTAGTGCTAGTTTGACCAACAGAGGGCATCTTTGAGAAGCATTTGACAGTTTTTAGAGAATTGAAAACCTTTTTTTGTAAGAACAGTATATGGGATTGATTTTTAAGAAATGTATCTTAATTAATTTGATTATATTCCAAGAAAAACAAAACCCTCAAGGGTTGTACATTGATCATCTCAGCAAAGTTTTACCTGTGGTTGTGGAGCTGGGGAGGAGTGCAACTAAAATGTAGCTGAGATGTACTGTATAGTAGTTGAAATAAACTGCATTTTGAAAGTATTTTTTTATCATTCTTTTATTAACGAAAGCAGAAAGATGTTGATGAACAGATACTCTGTAAAACTTTAGAGTACTTAAGCATTGAATACATTGCAAGTAGGGGGATTTTCACACCTACAGTAGCCAGGCTTATTAAACTAATCGGTGGATAACAGATTGGCTCTCGGAACTCATTAACACCCGTTTCTCTCTCTCTCTCTCTGTGTGTGTGTGTGTGTGTATTTGATCCTCTCTCTCTCTTTCTCTCTCACATGCAGGCACACACACTTTCTGTCTTGACCTCTGAATGCTCGGCTATGAAAAGCCAACTGACATGTATTCCTAAGGTTCTGACCGGTTGCACGCTTTATAACCACTGTTTATATTATTTGACCCTGCTGGTCATCTATGAATGTTTAAACAGTTTGAAAAATGATCTAGCCTTTATGGCCATGTACTCTTATAGTCTCCAACCAGTTCGTAAACTTTTGTATGACTAACACCTTTAGTGAGAGGTCTAATCCTTTAATATTTAATCATTTCTGCCCTCCGATTTCATATTCATTATATAAATAGGCCCATGTGAACATTCATCAGATTAATCGCAACATGTCGGCTTAACCGATTTAATTCATGAATGTATTACCTATTCCCTGTTTTCATTTACAGTAGTGATGAACAGCTGGAGGCATTTTGTTTTTCACAAGCGTGGTTTTTTAAGCATTGAATACATTACAAGTTTGGCCATTTTAGCCTTTAGGCTATACTTTACAATAGGACAAATATATTTTTGAATTCAATAAAAAAAACTGTTTTAAAATGTATATGTTTATTAAGTAGTCTTGCTTGTCTCAAAGCAGCGTGAAACGGTGCTGAAATAGTTGACCACAAGCGGGTAGGCTATTGCTTCAAATCCTATTATAACAATTGGATGACTTTGGGTGTTCCAGTAAGCAACAATTTGTTGCCTTCATTAGCCTACTTTATTCCCATATTTCTGTCATTCAGTGATATTTATTCCCATGGTAATTCGTTATGGATCCATCCAGATGTGGTTAGAAAACAAGGCATTTTGTGGCCTCGATAAGATAGACTCTCTGATGGTTGAAGATAATGAGCGAACGGCAAATGCAACAAACATCGCTCTAATCCAACAGCTATAAATGCTGAGACCCAACTCTTGTTTGTTGGGCTCTTAACTCTGCACTGTTGTTGAATGGATTATTAACCAGTTCCAGATTTGCAAATCTTATAATAAAAAGGTTTTATTTTGAAGAATCTGCAGTCTCTTTTCCTTTTGACTAGAATTTCCACAACAAATGCAATAGTAGAAAGCTGTTCCTAATGTTTTGTACACTCAGTGTACATGGTGAAATACAATGCAATTTCATCTACTATTTCTGGAGAAGTGCAAATATGACATGTAAGATGGTTCCGTGATGTTTATAAAACATTACATTTGCAAGCAGTATAACAGCTCCAGCGAAAGGTTGGTATTATACGCCCTATAACTGTATTTAGATGTAGTCTATTTAAAATAAGTTGTTTAATTTTTATTAGAATTTGATTAGAATTATCCATAATCTTTAGGCCTTGTGAATAAGCAAGATTAAATTCACGAGGCTATTGATTGCGTTTGGCATGTCCATGTCCAGACTGCAATTTTCAGTAGCACCTAGCACCCATATCAGTGTGAATGCTATAGCCTATGTTTAACAATGTATTTCCATATTTAAGCAATGAAGTGCGGCTGCTCCAGTTTCAACTGTTCTGCCTGTGATTATTATTATTTGACCATGCTGGTCATTTATGAACATTTGAACATCTTGGCCATGTTCTGTTATAATCTCCACCCGGCACAGCTAGAAGAGGACTGGCCACCCCACATAGCCTGGTTCCTCTCTAGGTTTCTTCCTAGGTTTTGGCCTTTCTAGGGAGTTTTTCCTAGCCACAGTGCTTCTACACCTGCATTGCTTGCTGTTTGGGGTTTTAGGCTGGGTTTCTGTACAGCACTTTGAGATATCAGCTGATGTACAAAGGGCTATATAAATACATTTGATTTGATTTGATTTAGTTAGAATAATGTCGGCTGCAAACATGTAAAAAATATTTAGCAAATATGGGGCAGGCTATTTAACGAACTAACATTTAAATTGGTGTTCATGACAACGTAATACATACAAGACCGTAAATACACAACTTGAAGTAACCACATATTTAGCCATTGAGCATGTACTGATTGGCCAGTGAAGAGCCAAGCATCGACACACCCACAAATTGTTTATTCATCAAAACCCAGCCCTTTCATGCCACCGTCAGATACTGTGGGCATATTTCCAGTTGTGGATATAGCTAAAATATACTGAACAACAATATAAACGCAACATACAACAATTTCAAAGATTTTACTGAGGAAATTGAATTAAATTCATTAGGCACTAATCTATGGATTTCACTTGACTGGGAATACAGATCTGTTGGTCACTGATACCTTTAAAACAGTGAGCCTCCTGACAGGTTTGGCATATCAAGAAGCTGATTAAACAGCATAATCATTACACAGCTGCACCTTGTGCTGGGGACAATCAAATGTGAAGTTTTGTCACACAACACAATGCCACAGATGTCTCAAGTTTTGAGGGAGCGTGCAATTGGCATGCTGACTGCAGGAATGTCCACCAGAGCTGTTGCCAGATAATTTAATGTTAATTTCTCTACCATAATTCGCATACAACATAATTTTTGAGAATTTGTCAGTGTGTCCAACCGGCCTCACAACCGCATACCGCGTGTGTGGCATTGTGTTAGTGAGCAGTTTGCTCATGACGACGTTGTGAACAGAGTGCCCCATGGTGGCGGTGGAGTTATGGTATTGGCAGGCATAAGCTATGGACAATGAACACAATTGCATTTTATAGATGGCAATTTCAATGTTCAAAGATACCGTGACGAGATCCTGAGGCCCATTTTCATGCCATTCATCCACCATCACCAAATGATAATGCACGGCCCCATGTCGCAAGGATCTGTACACAATTCCTGGAAGCTGAAAATGTCCCAGTTCTTTCATGGCCTGCATACTCACCAGACATGTCACCTATTGAACATGTTTGTGATGCTCTGGATTGACTTGTACGACAGCGTGTACCGCCAATATCCAGCAACTTCACACAGCCATTGAAGAGGATTGGGACAACATTCCCCAGGCCACAACAGCTGCATATCTGTATTCCCGGTCATGTGAAGTCCATAGATTATGGCCTAATGAATTTGTTTCAATAGTCTTATTTCCTTATATGAACTATAACTCAGTAAAATCTTATCTTATCTTAATTATTGCATGCTGCTTTTATGTTTTTGTTCAATATGAATCAGATATGGTGATGGTCTTCTCAAAATCAAGTCGAGGCTAATTATAATCATCCTCATTATCATCTGTCACCTTCATCTTCTTGAACCCCATCATCATCATCACAAATGCTTAGTATGGAGCACGAGAGCGCCTGATTTCATGACATCATGCAGGCATGCACACTTTGAATAAATGCAAAGTTGAGTTGAGGTTGAGGTCAGTGCTCTATGCAGGCCAGTCAAGTTCTTCCACACTGATCTTGACTAACCATTTCTGTATGGACCTCGCTTTGTGCACTGGGGCATTGTTATGCTGAAACAGTAAAGGGCCTTCCCCAAACTGTTGCCACAAAGTTGAATGCACAGAATCGTCTAGAATCTCATTGTATGCTGTAGCGCTAAGATTTCTCTTCACTGGATCTAAGGGACCTAGCCTGAACAATGAAAACAGCCCCAGACTATTATTCCTCCTCCACCAAACATTACAGTTGGCACTCTGCACTGAGGCAGTTAGTGTTCTCCTGACACCCGCCAAACACAGATTCCTCCGTCGGACTGTCAGATGGTGAAGAGTGATTCATCGCGCCAGAGAACGCGTTTCCACTGCTCCAGAGTCCAATGGCGGCGAACTTTACACCACTCCAGCCGACACTTGGCATGGTGATCTTAGACTTGTATGCAGCTGCTCGGCCATGGAAACCCATTTCATGAAGCTCCCGACGAACTGCTCTTGTGCAGACGTTGCTTCCAGAGGCAGTTTGGAACTCGATAGGGAATGTTGCAACCGAGGACAGACCATTTTTACGCGCTACTTGCATCAGCAGCTGGCAGTCCCGTTCTGTGAGTTTGTTTGCGGCTGAGCTATTGTTGCTCCTAGACGTTTCCACTTTACAATAACAGCACTTACAGTTGACCAGGGCAGCTCCAGCAAGGCCGACATTTGACCAACTGACTTGTTAGAAAGGTGGCATCCTGTGACGGTGCCACATTGAAAGTCACTGAACTCTTCAGTAAGGCCATTCTACTGTAAATGTTTGTCTGTGGAGATTGCATGGCGGTGTGCTCGATTTTATACATCTGTAAGCAATGGGTGTGGCTGAAATAGCAGAATCCACTCATTTGAGGGGGTGTCCACATACTTTTATATAATGAACAACACTATAATTAGACTATGTCATGACCAGTTATCATGGGTTTTTGCATTAGAGATGATTTTAGGACAGGGCTATTGCATGAGAGCTAGGGTCATGTTTTAGGGAGATTACCACAGGGATAGAACCAGGTGCTTTGTCAATTATTCCTTTGCTAAATCCCTTTAATCGTAAATTTTTCCCCCACCATTCCAATGCAAAACACACAGCAGGGATGAGAGTCCTGTTGTTTGGTTGTTGTTTGGATGAGAATGGATGTTAAAGCATCCGCATGACTGCAATGTGACCAAGTCAGGCAGGTGTTAAGAGTGGCGGTTAGCCTCAGAGAATCTAGATATATTTTGTAATGTCTCTGGATTACAAGCAAATTGTATTGTATTATGTATTGGAACTTTTACATTACTGTGTAGTTTACCAATAAAATGTTCTGACGGTGAAGTAGACATACTCGGTATTCACATTCCAAAATAAATAAATGATCTCTTTACAATACATTTTAATAGAACGTTATCCAAATTACATAAGATCTTGCTACCATGAAAGGAAAATACCTGTCTATTTGTGGAAAAATTACCCTGATTAACTCTTTAATCATATTCCAGTTGACATATTTGCCTATGGCCCTGCCTACTCCTAACAACTTCAATAGTTTTAATCGTTTTTAAAAAAACTATATGACCCAAAAATATTCCAAGGCTTCAGTCATACAAAAGCTATTCCATGGCACATGGTTGATGAACTGATACACAAAACAACAGATTTTTCCATTTAAATGATTATACAAAATGATTGCAACCAACAGAATGTTATAAAGATGGTGGATACAACCATCCCAGCTCTGCATATTTTTCTGCAAAGAGACAGATTCTTTATATAATTTGTTTTGGTACTGTCCATATGTAGTTTGTTTCTGATCGCAAATTCAGTAATGGCTGAAGAATTATAACATTTACTTAGTTAATGTTAGTTAACTCTACAAATAGCACTGCTGGGTGATCTGAAAAGTCAGAGTCAACTGATCAATAATATAATAATACACTTAGCAAAAATGTTCAGAACTTTTGTGAAACAACACAGCACAGTTGAAAAATAAAATATATTGCAAATAGAAGTCAAAACTGGAAGGTGTTCAGAGATAGATGTGAGGGGTTGAAGGGAGCTGAAAAACAAGATAACTAATGTAAAATATACTGTGTCCATAAAATGTATATAGGTTCTGAACTTTTGCGAAACATCACAGCACAGTTAAAAAATATATGACAAATAGAAATCAAAACCGGAGGGTCTGCAGAGATACAGTTGAAGTTGGAAGTTTACATACACTTAGGTTGGAGTAATTAAAACTCGTTTTTCAACCACTCCACAAATGTCTTGTTAACAAACTATAGTTTTGGCAAGTCGGTTAAGACATCTACTTTGTGCATGACATAAGACATTTTTCCAACAATTGTTTACAGACAAATTATTTCACTTATAATTCACTGTATCACAAATCCAGTTGGTCAGAAGTTTACATACACTAAGTTGACTGTGTCATTAAACAGCTTGGACAATTCCAGAAAATTATGTCATGGCTTTAGAAGCTTCTGATAGGCAAATTGACATCATTTGAGTCAATTGGAGGTGTACCTGTGGATGTATTTGAAGGCCTACCTCTTTGCTTGACATCATGGGAAAATCTAAAGAAATCAGCCAAGACCTCAGAAAAAAAATTGTAGACCTCAACAAGTCTGGCTCATCCTTGGGAGCAATTTCCAAACGCCTGAAGGTACCACATTCATCTGTACAAACAATAGTACACAACTATAAACAGCATGGGACCACGCAGCCGTCATACCACTCAGGAAGGAGACGCGTTCTGTCTCCTAGAGATGAACGTACTTTGGGGCGAAAAGTACAAATCAATCCCAGATCAACAGCAAAGGACCTTGTGAAGATGCTGGAGGAACGGGTACAAAAGTATCTATATCCACAGTAAAACGAGTCCTATACCGACATAACCTGAAAGGCTGCTCAGCAAGGAAGAAGCCACTGCTCCAAAACCGCTATAAAAAAGCCAGACTACGGATTGCAACTGCACATGGGGACAAAGATCGTACTTTTTGGAGAAATGTACTCTGGTACTCTGGTAGCATCATGTTGTAGGGTTGCTTTGCTGCAGGAGGGACTGGTGCACTTCATAAAATAGATGGCATCATGAGTAGGAAAAATGATGTGGATATATTGAAGCAACATCTCAAGACATCAGTCAGGAAGTTAAAGCTTGGTCACAAATTGGTCTTCCAAATGGACAATGACCCCAAGCACACTTCCAAAGTTGTGGAAAACTGGCTTAAGGACAACAAAGTCAATGTATTGGAGTGGACATCACAAAGCCCTGACCTCATTCCTATAGAAAATATGTGGGCAGATCTGAAAAAGCGTGTGTGAGCAAGGAGGCCTACAAACCTGACTCAGTTACACCAGCTCTGCCAGGACGAATGGGCCAAAATTCACCCAACTTATTGTGAGAAGCTTGTGGAAGGCTACCCGAAACGTTTGACCCAAGTTAAACAATTTAAAGCCAATGCTACCAAATACTAACTGAGTATATGTCAACTTCTGACCCACTGGGAACGTGATCAAAGAAATAAAAATTTAAATAAATAATTCTCTCTACTATCATTCTGACATTTCACATTCTTAAAATAAAGTGGTGATCCTAACTGACCAAAGAGAGGGAATTTTTACGAGGATTAAATGTCAGGATTTGTGAAAAACCTGCATTTTGCTAAGGTGTATGTAAACTTCCGACTTTAACTGTAGATAGGAGGGGATGAGCGTAGCTGAAGGACAGGACTGAAAACAAACAAAAGATAACTTGTTTAAAATATACTGTGTCCGTAAAATGTATATATTATGTATAAGCTGGAAGTCGAAGGCTAAGTGGTGTTGGCCACTAGTTTACTCCAATTAGGGGAGTGGCGGTAGGGTTAGCAGAAAATAATAAGGGGTGTGGGGGGTGTGGGGGGGGGGTGATTCACAGCTATACATCAGACTCATTTTCATAATGTTCAGGTCAACAGAACTTTGACCGTTGATATCTAGGGTATATATCAGAATTACCTGTATAAATAACATTTCAAAAGAAACCCTGATACATTTTTAAGTGGTTCTGAAAGGTCATGACATTTTCAAATTATATATAACATAACCACCTTTAGAAATCAACAGCTACTCTTTAAAAATTGCAAATATTGTGCATTTACAATAGAATGTTATGCATTAGAATTGTATGGAACTGGGCAGCTATGTTTTAGGATTGTCACTTTGGTGATAGAGGCACCAAATGTCACACACAGCTAGGTCAGTGTTTCAAAAACATGTATAGACAAAAGATGGCGCCGACAGAGAGGGCTGCCTCGCTTCTAGTCCTTAGGAAATTTAGCAGTATTTTGTTTTTTTATGTATTATTTCTTACATTGTTATCCCAGAAAATCTTAAGTGTTATTACATACAGCCAGAAAGAACTATTGGATATCAGAGCGACGTCAACTTCCCAGCACTACGACCAGGAATACGAATTTCCCAAAGCGGATCCTTTGTCCGCACCACCCAGGACATTTGAACTGATTCCAGAGGCCAACACAAAACAATGCCGCTGGAGAAGAGAGAGACAGAGCGGTCTTCTGGTCAGACTTCGGAGGTGCGCACACCACCCACCGCTTCTGAGTATAATACTTGCTCCAGTCCCTAGATAAGGTCGACAAAATCAGGGCACGGGTTGCCTTCCAGAGAGACATCAGGGATTGTAACATACTCTGTTTCATGGAAACATGGCTCTCTCGGGATATGTCAGTGTCGATACAGCAACCTGGATGCTCAGTGCGTCGCACCGACAGGATTCAAAATCTCTCCGGAAAGAGCAGGGGTGTATGTTGCATAATTAACAACTCATGGTGTAATTGTAACAACATACAGGAACGCAAGTCCTTTTGTTCACCTGACCTAGAATTCCTTACAATCAAATGCAGACTGTATTATCTCCCAAGACAATTCTCTTTGGTTATTGTCACAGCCATGTCTATCCCCACTTCTGTCTGATACCAAGACGGCGCTCAAGGAACTTCACTGGACTTTATGCAAACTGGAAACCACATATCCTGAGGCTGCATTTATTGTGGCTGGGAATTTTAACAAAGCAAATTTGAGAACAAGGCTACCTAAATTTTGTTAGCATATCGACTGTGGCACTCGCGCTGGAAAAACACTGGACCACTGTTCCTCTAACTTCTGCGATGCATAAAAGGCACTCCCCAGCCCTCCTTTCAGCAAATCTGAACATGACTCCATTTTGCTCCTTCCTTCCTACAGGCAAAAACTCAAACAGGAAGTACCCGTGCTAAGGACTATTCAACGCTGGTCTGACCAATTGTAATCCACGCTTCGAGATTGTTTTGATCACGTGGACTGGGATATGTTCCAGGTAGCCTCAGAGAATAATATTGACGTATAAGCTGATTCTGTGAGTGAGTTTATAAGGAAGTGTATAGGAGATTTTGGACACACTGTGACTATTAAAACCTACCCTAACCAGAAACCGTGGATAGATAGCCGCATTCATGCAAAACTGAAAGTGCAAACCAGG
This sequence comes from Oncorhynchus kisutch, assembly GCF_002021735.2. Taxonomy (NCBI): domain Eukaryota; kingdom Metazoa; phylum Chordata; class Actinopteri; order Salmoniformes; family Salmonidae; genus Oncorhynchus; species Oncorhynchus kisutch. Next base: position 43,315,178 of record NC_034190.2, on the reverse strand, counting down.
TGACTGGGAATATGACCAAATACAAACAGTGTAGTTATTCACTCCGCAAGGCAATCAAACAAGCAAAATGTCAATATAGAGACAGAGTGGAGTCGCAATGTGGCAGGGTCTACAGACAATCACAGACTAGAAAAGGAAAACCAGCCACGTCACGGACACCGAAGTCTTGCTTCCAAACAAACTAAACACCTTATTTGCCCGCTTTGAGGATACTACAGTGCCACCGACGCGGACCGCTACCAAGGACTGTGGGCTCTCCTTCTCTGTGGCCGAGGAAGACATTTAAACGTGTTAACCCTCGCAAGGCTGCCAGCCCAGACGGTATCCCTAGCTGCGTCCTCAGAGAATGCGCAAACCAGCTGGCTGGTGTGTTTCTGGACAAATTAAATCTATCCCTATCCCAGTCTGCTGTCCCAACATGCTTCAAGATGGCCACAATTGCTCCTGTACACAAGAATGCAAAGTTAACTGAACTAAATGAGTATCGCCCCGTAGCACTCACTTCTGTCATCATGAAGTGCTTTGAGAGACTAGTCAAGGATCATATCACCTCCACCTTACCTGTCACCCTAGACCCACTTCAATTTGCTTACCGCCCCAATAAGTCCACAGACGATGCAACTGCAATCACACTGCATACTGCCCTATCCCATCTGGACAAGCGGAATACCTATGTAAGAATGCTGTTCATTGACTATAGCTCAGCATTCAACACCATAGTACCCTCCAAGCTCATCATTAAGCTTAAGACCATGGGTCTCAACCCCGCCCTGTGCAAAAGGGTCCTGGACTTACTGACGGTCTGCCCCCAGGTCGTGAAGGTAGGAAATAATATCTTCACTTTGCTGATCCTCAACACTGGGGCCCCACAAGGGTGGGTGCTCAGAGCCCCCTCCTGTACTCCCTGTTCACCCATGACTGCGTGGCCATCCACACCTCCAACTCAATCATCAAGTTTGCAGACGACACAACAGTAGTAGGCTTGATTACCAACAATGACGAGACAGCCTACAGGGAGGAGGTGAGGCCTCTCGGAATGTGGTGTCAGGTAAATAACCTCTCTCTCAACAAAACAAAGGAGATGATCGTGGACTTCAGGAAAGAGCAGAGGGAGCACCCCCTGTCCACATCCATAGGCCAGCAGTGAATAAGGTGAAAGGTTCCTCAGCGTACATATCACTAACAAACTGAAATAGTCCACCCACACAAACATTGTGGTGAAGAAGCCGCAACATTGCCTCTTCAACCTCAGGAGGCTTAAGAAATTTGTCTTGTCACCTAAAACTTTCACAAACTTTTACAGGTGCACAACTGAGAGCATCCTGTTGGGCTGTACGACTGCACCACCCATCTCTTATAAGAACTGCAGAACATACTGTATGTACATGAACACAATATACAGTAGTTGAATGCACTGACTCTAAGTCACTCTGGATAAGAGAGTCTGCTGGATGACCAAAATGTTGTTGTAAAAACAAACACTTGCAAGGCATGCTGGGTACAATTGTAATGACCTCCGCCCCCAAACAAGCATACATAGATGTCGAGGCCATGTTTCACAAGTTTGAACAGCACAGAACGGCACAATTCAATACAGCACAGTGTACATACAGTAGAGTTTAATTAGAGCAAAGTAGGGTACAATATAGAATATTATGCTGTACTATACTCTACTTTGCTGTACTGTACTCTACTGCATTGTACTGTACTCTACGCCACGGTTTTTACTGTACTGTGATGCACTGTATATTCTGCTGTGTATGCTTTACTGTACTGTACTGTCCAAACTGGTGAAACATGGACGTCTATGATTGGTTCAGATTTGGTCCGGGACTGAAAAAATCTGAACCAATTATAGATGTCTATGTTAGGGCCAAATCAAGGCCTGTCCAGACCAGACCATATCTGAACAAATTGTGGACGCTGGAATCAAGGACTTCACCAAAAAAAGATGGCCGATCTGGACAGGACCAAAAAAAAACTAAATCGGCCCGTTCTTAGTGGGCACATTCAAACATGCTGCAACCACACTGCAATGAAGGACAGTGATGATCAGCACAGAAAATGACCTATAAATGAATTCAATTAGCTTAAAACCCATTTAACATTTTACAGCTAAAACCATCATGTAGGCTTAAGGCAAACTTATGTTTCAACTAACCCAAATGGGAAGACTGCCAGAAGCACAGCATATGCAGAGTTTTTGAAAGTGAATGGGAGTGTAGTTGGTTTTGGAACTGTATGAAACTGGTCTTAAGGATTTGTGCCTTCATGACTGAATGGAGATATTGCTGCAATAAATGACCAGGATGTACTTGGAAGCCCATTGAACGGTTGAAAATATGCCCTCCAAAGTAAAACACTAAATGAACCTTCAATTAGCACACTCTGTCCTATTTCCGGCATATTTGTTTTCCCGGGTTTTGAATTGGATCCAAAAGACTCAAAACCACGTGAATCAGGAATCCAATTACAGTGGATGTGAGCTTTGATTCTGAACAGCACAAGTGGAATAACATTCAGTAATGAGTGAAGAGTTGTCTCAGTCTCATGACAAGTCTATAATTGAACTGTCAAAACAGCCATCAGGGTAGAGAGGGACGGAGACATGCAGCTGCAGATGGCCCTCTAATCCCAGACACTGACATGACACCCACAGGCAAAGTGATGACAGGATGTCACGTATTCCAGTCCTTATTAAGCCTAAACCATAAACACAGCCCTAATGCTAACCATAACCTCACCGAACTCTCAATCCACATTGTCTCCTGTTTGATAGTAGCCAATGAATGTGCGATTGAAAAGCAATAGTGCTATGCTCCATGTCAGACATATTGCAGACATGTTGATGCTTGTATTGCCATCTCATACCTGCATCTTTCAAGTTTGTTTTGAGAGATGTTTCGCAAGTTCTGTCTCAGAGATTGAGCATCACAATCTAGCAAGCAAAAACAATGACATTTCTCAAAAAGGTAGGGTTTAAAATGATTGAAAAAAAAGTATACCCCCAAGACATACTAACCTCCCCTGTTATTGGTAATGGTGAGAGGTTGGCATGTCTTGGCTATATGATTTTTGACCCTCTGTAACTTTCTCACTCATCATTATTCACTATTCAATCAGGATTATCCGTAATCATGGTAGCATCCACATTAATGTAACACATTTTAGAAACATATTCTATTGTTATTTACAATAAAAGTAACTTCAAAATGACACATAATTTATCACTAACCATGAATGAACTGCAAATGAGTCACAAGCTTGATGTTTTATTTTATTTTATTTCACCTTTATTTAACCAGGTAGGCAAGTTGAGAACAAGTTCTCATTTACAATTGCGACCTGGCATGTAGTCATTGCATGCTAGGAATATGGGACCAAATACTCAACTTTTGACTACTTTATTTATAAGAATCTTTAGGGATGTCAAAAATGTTGACCCCTAACTTTTTTAGATAAAAGTATTGGTAAATAAAATCTATCTCAATTGTATGAGTATAAAATAAGGGGACGGACTGAGAATGAAAAATGGCCATTGACTTTTTGACTCAGACCGGCCCGCCAAAATCCTCCCAGTGATTCACCACCATCCACGCCACACTTTACGTAAACAAGATTACTGAACAACATTTATAACGATAACTTTAGTAAAATAGATATAAAATAGAACAAGGGGAAGGAGTTGCTCTTAGGAGGAGGCTGGCAAAAAGGAGCACATATTGGCACAATGGCACTGGCAGTAAGGTGGCAAGAATCTCTGGAACCATCTGATCAGTAAAATAAATAAAACAGGAATACATTTGTTGGTGAAAAGACTGGTGAGTAGGCAAGTCATAGGAAAAAATTAAAAGAAACATATTTCCTACCTCCTTAAATTAGCAATATCTGCAGCAGCTCCCTTCTCTCAGCAATGCCATCTATAACCAGGTCACTGTTCAGGGCCATTAAAACATCTCGCTCAGTAGCCATGAGCATAAAAGCCTCCAGGTGCTGTTCAGATAGATTGCTCCTGAGCCTACTCTTGATGAATTTCAGAGTAGAGAAGCTCCGCTCGCTACCTGGATTACTGCCAGGGTAAGTAGGAACATGTAAGCAAGGCCCAGGATGTGCTATGCGTCGGTCAATAGGTTGTACTGACTAAGAATACGGTAGCAACACACTGGACAATCCTTGCAAGATGAACAGCTCTTGTTCACCATCTCCATGAGTCCATAATCTCCCATAGTCCTGGTTGTGTATTCTTCAAATTCCAATTGTTTTAACCTAGTCCACTATTCTGCCAGACTCATGAGCTCCCTCTGTACATTGGCCACCGTTGCTCTGCTGTCAAATGTGATCAAACATTTGCTTTGTTCTTGAAGGGCTCCGTGGAAGGCCACTGGCACTGGATGTTAGCTGACGGAGGTTTTTAGGGTCCAGAAGAGCCATGTCGGCATACAAAGTGAAATTACTCAGAAATCGCAGATGTATGCTATCTATAACTGTATCCAGAGTTTGATTATGGACACCAATCCTGTATTCACCCTTTTCGTTGACAGAGTGGTCTCTAACTCCAGGTCTGCTTCCTCATCCCGTTCCTGCAACTTCCTGTTGGCCCACTGAATAAATGTGTCTGCAGCTGCCTTGACTTTTTCTAAATATCTTGCCATTCCTTTCAGCTGCTCCTCTGTAGACAACCATGCGATGCGCAGACAGAATATCCATTCCACTTGTTTGAAGATATTTTGAAACTGCTGAGGTGACCTGAAATATTCTGAGGAATATCTGAGCTGTAGGTATTGGTTCATACTTCAGCAACCCCTCAACGTATACTTGTGCCTTGACCCGTGCAGTAATGTTGATGTTTTTCTGATCTTGTATGGTTGAAAGAGTGAGAAGGACATCAAAATACAGACCCTCATCTGCATTTCCAAAAGCTCTAAAGGCCTTCTTTCAGGCACTGTCTTTAGCCCACCAGCGTGTCTCTCAAATTGGAGCAAGACGTCTGTGTCTTGTGTCCTTGCTCTCCTTCTCCCAAATGTTCATCCTCTGGTAGGATTCACAGAAGAACACAGCTAGGTTGTTAATGAGAGAAAAAAGTGACCTAGACACTCTTTGTTGGGTCTGCCAAAACAAGGTTCAAAATGTGTGCATAGCACCACACATGCACTTGATTGGTGGACTTTGCAGAGAGCAGGGCAGAGAAGCCTTTATACTGGCCTTACATACTGGAGGCTCCATCAGTGGAATTGCCAAGGCACTTGCTGATGTCAAGCTTCATGTTTTCCAGTACTTCACTCAGTACCTGGACAAGGTATTGGGGGCAGAGTCTCTCTAATCACTCTATTACCATCGATAACGTCATTACCACCATCCAACACACAATGCAGGCCACCATAGCAAGTGAAATCCAGGAGCTGGTATGTTTTATGACAGAGCATTGATCTTGTGTTGTAATGTCCTGTGTAGTGTCAGTATGGACTTCAAACATACCATCTTCCTTGATTTCACTTGCTATGGTGGCCTGCATTGTGTGTTGGATGGTGGTAATGACGTTATCGATGGTAATAGAGTGATTAGAGAGACTCTGCCCCCTCTTGACACAGTTTTTTGCATTTCTCTATGCAGGCAGTGAGATGCTCTTTTATCCACAGGTCGTACTTTCCCAGCAGAATGATCATCTCTAAAAAGGTGCCAAGTTGTCATCTAGCATATAAACTGCTTCAGACTGCATGCCTCTCTAGCTCAGACCCCTATTGCCTATGGCTTTAACAACATCTATAATGTGCTCTAGCACTTGCCTTCTTCTGCGCACTTGCTCTCTATGAGCAGACATCTGACTGCCGATGAACAAGCTCTCAATGTTACCTTTGGAGGACCTTAGAAAGCAGGCCTCAGCATAACCTCTATGCATAATGCTCTTCTCATGCTCTTCCACTCTCTGATGGATATGCTTCCAGTCTGCCTTTCCATTCATGAAAGGGTTTTTCTCTGTGGGCTTTGGAAATGCCAAACAAATGAAGCAGAATAAAGCATGGTTCTCTTCACTATATGACAGCCACTTCCTGTTGGTCCCATCTTTACAAAAGAAAACCTTCTGCACCACAGACTTTTCACACTTTTGTTGGGGGTGGAAACTAAAAAACATAAAATAATAACAAATTGGGGTGGCAGTGGCATCCTGGGTCTGGCTCAATCTACATCTGTCCACTGCACATGCACTATCCTCAACCTGGATGTGTCACGCCTGCTCCCGCTCCCCCTCCCTGGCGCTCGAAGGCGCCAGGCTCCCCAGCATTATGCACTCCTGCCACCATCATTACGCACACCTGCCTTCACCCTGTCACGTGCATCAGCGATTATTGGACTCAATCACCTCTGTCATTACCTCCCCTATATCTGTCTGGTTCCCCGCTCTGTTCCCCGCTTCAGCATTGATTGTCTTATGTCCTTGTATACCCATGTGCTGACGCTGTTCCTGTCTTGTTTTATGTCTGTTCCTGATTAAATGTTTGACTCCCCGTACCTGCTGCTCAACCTCGGCGTCAGTCCTTACAGGATGAGTAATTAGTACAAATTTGTATATTAGTGTAATATTATAATATGAAATATAAAGTATAATGGTAATACAATAGTATAATGTTAGTATAATATTAATATAATATTAATATATTAATTATATAATGTTAGTATATTCATATAATTTCACATAATAGTATACTTTAAACCACTAGTATAATATTAATTCCAATTGGACAATACAGCAGTTTAAGAAATACACAACCAACATTTATAATTTTTGTAGGTTTTGTTCCGTCATTAATCCCTTCTGCAAGAAAAATGGTCTACATTGGTGGTTAGTCTCTAATTTGTTAATGCTAAGTACTAACTTGTCAATAATCATAACCATTCATGCATAACAATGAGTTCAACATTTCGAAAGTTTGCCGTAGCACGTCAACCTTTTTTTAATGTCCTGCCCCATCCAGGCTGTGATTGGTCGGTTCATGAAAATTGACATTGACGAGCGCTTGTTTCAACAAAAGGCACCCGATATAGCTAAACAGCCAGCTAGCAAAACCCAAACATTGCTTATCTTATCCCTATTGTCTTCTGTCTTACCGCTTCAGCTGCAAAACCTTGACAAACAGTTTAACTGGTATTGCTGGGCTCAATGGGCTGCTCTCTCTGCTCTCTCCTCTCTGCTGCCAGTGCCTTCAGGCGCACTAGGCTGAGATGATTGACTGGTAAAGGCGCCAAATTAATAATTTGTTATTTTAAAACATTTGGCTGTATCAGCCTCAAGGGACTTCAACCTCTTCTCTCTTCGCTTTTTAGCACCACCTTTATGTTTTTTCTCTTTTTGTTTGTCCATCTTTCTCCACTCCACTATTTATCCAAATGTCACCACTTAACAGAGATGGGAAAGGGGCAGGGCCCATGTAAAGTTAGAATGGACTGGACCAAAAGTAATTGGCTGGGAGAGAGAGGCTGACAGATGTAATACCCAACCACAGTGGCAGTGGGCCGGCAGCACACTCGCCTGGCCAGTCAGAAACACAGCACTTGGTTATTTTTATTTAAGTGGGGGCTGGGGTTATTTATGTTTTGTGTGTTCCATTGCCCCCAATTGTCAAGTGGCCTACCGGGAAAACTCCTGGTGCTCCAGATGGCCTTTCTCGCTAATGAAAGATAGGGGCCATATGTTTCGAAAGCCGTATCGCAAACTATGATTATTGACATTTGTAAACATTCATTCTTAGGGATTGGTGTCCCATCAACGGGACAGTTGTAAATCATGCAGCGCCTTGTGTCACGATCGCAGTTTTTAGAGAAACAACAAATGTCGGTACACATAAGTGTATTATGTGTATTAAATTCTTGTTAATATAACTGCACTGTCCAATGTACAGTAGCTATTACTGTGAAAAAAATGTCATGGTATTGTTTGAGGAGAGCTCTTAACAACAAAACACTTTTTTCACCGTGAAAGGTTTGATCAATTCCTCTCTGAAGGTGAAATGTGCTCTTACATTCTGAAATCTTGCTCTGATTTATCATCCAAAGGGTCCCAGAGATAACATGAAGTGTCGTTTTGTTAGATAAAATCATTTTTCATATCCTAAAAAGGTCCATATAGCAGGCAAGATTGATTTTGCATTTCCACTCGTTCAATTTGCAAAGAAAGGATTCTGTGAAAATCTAACCCTAAACGTTGTTTCAACAAGTCAAATCACATTTGTATGTATTCCTCAGAGATCCTAGAACGTAACCAGACTTCACTATATCATTAGGGGTGTAGGACACCAAATTTGTTCAGAGAGCAACACCTTCATGGCACGCCAATGACGCGAGCGGTCTTTACTTGATCGACTCTAACCTTGTCAAATAAGCACCAATCGGGGTCAAACAAAGCTCCCTAGATAGCTAATGATGTGGGCTTTACGGGAGTACCCTGTATCTGTTGTAAAAATGTAGCTGCTAACCTTGTGCGACAGCATGCCTTTTCCTTTTGGACAAAAATGATATGAATATTCAGAGTAATGAAAACTGGTTGTTTGTCCAAGTATACAGATTTGACGATATGCTTGCAGAAAAATGTAATATGAATGCAAATGTCTCCTTCACATTTTGCCCAAATGTACCTGGGTGACTTCACACTAAATGTCATGTAATTCGCTCATACTTAAATTTATCCATCTGCACATACACTGTTGCCATCTTGTGAACACCATCGGAATTACAACCAGAGTGATAGCTAGAAGTGGAACCATTCTGTTGCATTTCAAAGATGGTGGTAGAAAAGAAACGGTCGTTTTTTTCTTTGTATTTTCTTCTACCAGATCTATTGTGCTATATTCTCCTTCATTCAGTTCACGTTTTCGCAAACTTCAAAGTTTTTCCTTTCAAATGGTACCAAGAATATGCATATTCTTGCTTCAGGGCCTGAGCTACAGGCAGTTCGATTTGGGTATGTCATTTTAGGCGAAAATGTATAAAAAAGGGGGTTAATCAAAGTCCAAGTATACAGGATTGTAGTTCACATGAGGCAGTCGTGGGCAAAGATAATGGCCGAGTACTGTTTGATAGCTAGGGTAGAAGTTTCCCTTATGCACAGATCTAGGATAAGTTTAACCTCTCCGATTCCTACCCTTTACTTTACGGGAGAAGATTGACATTTGACCTGAGATGCATGGGTGACTGAGAAACATGGGCAACTTCATCCTAAGCTAGCAAAAGATGCCGGCTGATCCATTATGATCTTACTTCTCAGATGTAAACCAAAGTTTAAATAAATCAGGTTCTTCCATTTCAGCTGAATGGCAAGAGACAGGTAATTGAAAAACAACTTGGATGCTGTATCAAAATCTTACCTGGCTGAAAATCAGCAACCTGCAGATGTGTTGGTATGTCACAGCTCCATATTATCAATATTTGTGACCAAAATAATTATATGTACAATAAGGTAAATACTAAAAGGCCATTAACAAAAGCATACACAAACAAACACTGCCGAGCCACAAGTCCGAGAGGCTACTCCAGCCTTCAGTCACTAAGAGAGCAATGAGAGCAATCGCTTTCTTATCAGGCTTGGCAGAGCACAGCACCTGGCCTGGTTGCTGCTTCCACCTAGGGATGGGGTGTGGAAGTGGAAAATTGACAGTATAACAATGGACCATATATCCTAACAACAAGATAAACCCAAAACTATGTCATATGTGACCAATTACAGAATCTGTGTTGTTTCACGCTAGTTCCTAATTCACAGTAACACTTTTCTTAAGGTATTTATAAACTGTGTGTTCACCATTTATTAATCATTACTCCCACATTTACAAAACATTTACTAATAATTAGTAAAGTATTTTTGCAGTCCCAAATCTAAAGTGAGCGGTATTTATATGTCACGCCCTGACCATAGAGAGCTGTTTATTCTCTATGGTGGTTGGGGCGTGATAATGACTAGGGTGGGTTATCTAGGTGATTTATGATTTATGTTGGCCTGGTATGGTTCCCAATCAGAGGCAGCTGTTTATCATTGTCTCTGATTGGGGATCATATTTAGGTAGCCATTTCCCCATTGTGATTTGTGGGATCTTGACTATGTTTTTGTGTAGCTGCCTGTGAGCAGCCTAGAACGTCACGTTTAGTTTGTTTCTTCTGTTTTGTTTGGTGAGTTTATTCTTTATTAAACGTGTGGAATTCTACGCACGCCTTGGTCCAATCATTATAACGATCTTGACATTATACTTTAGAAATACTTCATAAATGTTCTGAGACCAGAGTAATTTTGGAAAAAAATAGGCATGCCAATGGCAGACATTCCTGCAGTATCTGGTACAAATATATATGTACACACTACCGGTCAAAAGTTTTAGAACACCTACTCATTCAAGGGTTTTTCTTTTTTTTTGACTATTTTCTACATTGTAGAATAATAGTGAATACATCAAAACTATGAAATAACACATATTTGTATTTATTATGGATCCCCATTAGCTGCTGCGAAGGCAGAAGTTACTCTTCCTGGGGTCCAACAAAATGAAGGCAGTTTATACCATTTTAAAAACATTACAATACATTCACAGACTCTGTGCCCTCAGGCCCCTACTACATATATACAGTACAAAATCCATATGTACGTGTGTGTATAGTGCGTATGCTATCGTGTGTGTGTGTGTATGCATGTGTCTGTGCCTATGTTTGTGTTGCTTCCAAGTCCCCGCTGTTCCACAAGGTGTTTTTTAATGTGTTTTTTCAATCAAATTTTACTGCTTGCATGAGTTACTTGATGTGGAATAGAGTTCCATGTAGTCAGGGCTCTATTTTGTACTGTGTGCGTTCCATAATCTGTTCTGGACTTGTGGCATGTCTTGTGGGGTATGCATGGGTGTCCGAGCTGTGCGGCAGTAGTTCAAGCAGACAGCTCAGTGTATTCAACATGTCAATACCTCTCATAAATACAAGCAGTCAATGATTGATGAAGTCAATCTCTCCTCCACTTTGAGCCAGTAGAGTGACATGCATATTATTAATATTAGCACTCAGGGTACATCCAAGGGCCAGGCGTGCTGCCCTGTTCTGAACCAATTGCAATTTTCCTAAATCCTTTATAGTGGCACCTGACCACATGACTGAACAGTAGTCCAGGTGCGACAAAACTAGGGCCTGTAGGACCTGCCTTGTTGACAGTGTTGTCAAGGTAGAGCAGCGCCTTATCATGGACATACTTCTAAACATCTTAGCTACTGTTGTGTCAATATGTTTTGACCATGACAGTTTTACAATCCAGGGTAACTCCAAGCAGTTTAGTCACCGCAACTTGCTAAATTTCCACATGATTTATTACAAGTTTTAGTTGAGGTTTAGGGTTTAGTGAATGATTTGACCCAAATACAATGCTTTAAGTTTTATAAATATTTAGGACTAACTTATTCCTTGCCACCCGCTCTGAAACTAACTGCAACTCTTTGTTAAGTGTCAGTCATTTCAGTCGCTGTAGTAGCTGACTTGTGAAGTGTTGAGTCATCCGCATACATAGACACTCTGGCTTTCCTCAAAGCCAGTGGCAATTCATTAGTAAAGATTGAAAAAGTAATGGGCCTAGACAGCTGCCTTGGAGAATTCCTGATTCTACCTGGATTATGTTTGAGAGGCTACCATTAAAGAACACCCTCAGTGTTCTGTTAGACAGGTAACTCTTTATCCATAATATAGCAGGGGATGTAAAAGCCATATCATATACGTTTTGGCAGCAGCAGACTATGATCAATAATGTCAAAAGCCGCACTGAATTCTAACAAAATAGCACCCACAATATTTTTATCACCAATTTCTCTCAGCCAATCATCAGTCATTTGTCTAAGTGTTGTGCTTGTTGAATGTCATTCTCTATAAGCATGCTGAAAGTTTGTTGTCAATTTGTTTACTGTAAAATAGCATTGTATCTGGTCAAACACATTTTTTCCCAAAAGTTTGCTAAGGGTTGGTAAAAGACTGATGCTGCATAGAAGGCTGCCTAGAAGGCCAGCATCCCTGAGTTGTCTCTTCACTGTTGACGTTATAAGACTGGTGTTTTGCAGGTACTACTTTATGAAGCTGCCAGGTGAGGACTTGTGAGGTGTCTGTTTCTCAAACTAGACACTCTAATGTACTTGACCTCTTGCTCAGTTGTGCACCAGGGGCCTCCCACTCCTCTTTCTATTCTGGTTAGAGACAGTTTGCGCTGTTCTGTGAAGGGAGTAGTACACAGCATTGTATGAGATTTTAAGTTTCTTGGCAATTTCTCGCATGGAATAGCCTTCATTTCTCAGAACAAGAATAGACTGACGAGTTTCAGAAGAAAGTGCTTTGTTTCTAGCCATTTTGAGCCTGTATTCGAACCCACAAATGCTAATGCTCCAGATAATCAACTAGTCTAGCCAGTTTAATTGCTTCTTTAAATCAGCACAACAGTTTCCAGCTGAGCTAACATAATTGCAAAATGATTTTTTTTATGATCAAGTAGCCTTTTAAAATTATAAACTTGGATTAGCTAACACAACGTGCCATTGGAACACAGTGATGGTTGCTGATAAAGGGCCTCTGTACGCCTATGTAGATTTTCCATTAAAAAAATCCGCTGTTTTCAGCTCCAATAGTCATTTACAACATTAACAATGTCTATACTTGTATTTCTGATCAATGTGATATTTTAATGGACAAAAAATGTGCATTTCTTTCAAAAACAAGGAAATGTTTAAGTGACCCCAAACTTTTGATTGTAATATATATATATATATATATATATATATATATATATATATATATATATATATACATACACACTGCTCAAAAAAATAAAGGGAACACTTAAACAACACAATGTAACTCCAAGTCAATCACACTTCTGTGAAATCAAACTGTCCACTTGGGAAGCAACACTGATTGACAATAAATTTCACATGCTGTTGTGCAAATGGAATAGACAACAGGTGTAAATTATAGGCAATTAGCAAGACACCCCCAATAAAGGAGTGGTTCTGCAGGGGGTGACCACAGACCACTTCTCAGTTCCTATGCTTCCTGGCTGATGTTTTGGTCACTTTTGAATGCTAGCGGTGCTTTCACTCTAGTGGTAGCATGAAACGGAGTCTACAACCCACACACGTGGCTCAGGTAGTGCAGCTCATCCAGGATGGCACATCAATGCGAGCTGTGGCAAGAAGGTTTGCTGTGTCTGTCAGCGTAGTGTCCAGAGCATGGAGGCGCTACCAGGAGACAGGCCAGTACATCAGGAAATCATATCAAATCAAATGTATTTATATAGCCCGGTTTGGTGGTGGGTCAGTCATGGTGTGGGGTGGCATTTCTTTGGGGGGCCGCACAGCCCTCCGTGTGCTCGCCAGAGGTAGCCTGACTGCCATTAGGTACCGAGATGAGATCCTCAGACCCCTTGTGAGACCATATGCTGGTGCGATTGGCCCTGGGTTCCTCCTAATGCAAGACAATGCTAGACCTCATGTGGCTGGAGTGTGTCAGCAGTTCCTGCAAGAGGAAGGCATTGATGCTATGGACTGGCTCGCCCGTTCCCCAGACCTGAATCCAATTGAGCATATCTGGGAAATCATGTCTCGCTCCATCCACCAACGCTACGTTGCACCACAGACTGTCCAGGAGTTGGCGGATGCTTTAGTCCAGGTCTGGGAGGAGATCCCTCAGGAGACCATCCTCCACCTCATCAGGAGCATGCCCAGGTGTTGTAGGGAGGTCATACAGGCACGTGGAGGCCACACACACTACTGAGCCTCATTTAGACTTGTTTTAAGGACATTACATCAAAGTTGGACCAGCCTGTAGTGTGGTTTTCCACTTTAATTTTGAGTGTGACTCCAAATCCAGACCTCCATGGGTTGATAAATTTCATTTCCATTGATAATTTTTGTGTGATTTTGTTGTCAGCACATTCAACTATGTAAAGAAAAAACTATTTAATAAGAATATTTCATTAATTCAGATCTAGGATGTGTTATTTTAGTGTTCCCTTTATTTTTTTGAGCAGTTTTTGAGCATATACACACACACACACACAGACACACTATTCTCTATGATTGACCCAGGTTTGTACGCTAAAAGAAATGTTGCAAAAAAACTAACATTTTGCCTATATGGACACTCCTGACCTGCAAACCGATATTTAATTTAGATATTTATGGTTAGATTTCGGGTTTAAGTGCGACTGCACTTCCTGGAGAAGACCCTTGCTCTTCTTCTATGGTATAATTGCGGTCTGTAACCAAGCGTTTAAGGTGCATGCCACCACCTACTGTGCTGGAGTGTGTGAACAATTTTGGACTGCTAAGAAAAAGTTTACAAATAATTCCCTACTAACTTTAACCAAATCCTCCCCAAAATCCACAAACCCATCAAATCTCTTCAAACTTCCCTCTATCATGCTGAAACAATCCATCTTTTGGATTGTCTCCTAATAACCCTAATAACTCTGTTTGTCGTATCCACAATAATCTTCAACCTGCCATTTCTGCTTTCTTCAATCCAACTCGTGTTGATAACCTTTCCAATGAAAGCTAAAGTGCATTCGGAAATTATTCATTCCCCTTGACTTTTTCTATATTTTGTTATATAACAGGATTATTCTAAAATTGATTAAATAGTTTATTCCCCCATCAATCTATACACCATACCCCGCAATGACAAAGCAAAACGTTTTTTCTAAATGTTTCCTACTAAAAAAACTGAAATATCACATTTACACAAGTATTCAGACCCTTTACTCCGTAGTTTGTTGAAGCACCTTTGCCAGCGATTACAGCCTCGAGTCTTCTTGGGTATGACTCTAAACGCTTAGCACACCTGTATTTAGGGTGTTTCTTCTCTGCAGATCCTCTCAAGCTCTGTCAGGTTGGATAGGGAGCGATGCTACACAGCTTTCCAGGTCACTCCAGAGATGTTAGATCGGGTTTAAGTCCTGGCTCTGGCTGGGCAACTCAAGGACATTCAGAGACTTGTCCCCAAGCCACTTCTGCATTGTCTTGGCTGTGTGCTTAGGGTCATTGTCCTGTTGGAAGGTGAACCTTCACCCTCAGTCTGAGCGCTCATCAAGGATCTATTTGTACTTTGTTCCGTTCATCTTTGCCTCGATTCTGACTAGTCAACAAGTCCCTGCATCTGAAAAACATCCCCACAGCATGATTCTGCCACCACCATGCTTCACCGTAGGGATGGTGCCAGGTTTCCTCCAGACGTGACACTTAGCATTCAGGCCAAAAAGTTCAATCTTGATTTCATCAGACCAGAGAATCTTGCCTTTTGGCAAACTCCAAGTGGACTGTCATGTGACTTTTACAGATGAGTGGCTTCCATCTGGCCACTCTACCATAAAGGCCTGATTGGTGGAGTGCTGCAGAGATGGTTGTCCTTCTGGAAGGTTCTTCCATCTCCACAGAGGAACTCTATCAGCTCTATCAGAATGACCATCGGATTCTTGGTCACCTCCCTGACTAAGGGAGGTGACCAAGAATTTACCACAGGTGTGGACTCCAATCAAGTTGTAGAAACATCAAGGATGATCAATGGAAACAGCTCAATTTCGAGTCTCATAGTGAAGGGTCTGAATACTTATGTAAATAAGGTATCTGTTTATGTTTAATACATTTCAAAAAATGTCTAAAAAACAAATTTCACATTGTCATTATGGGGTATTGTGTGTAGAATGTTGAGATTTTATTTGATCCATTTTAGAATAAGACTGTAATGTAATTGGGTTTTTTAAAGTCAAGGGGTCTGAATACTTTCAGAAGGCACTGTATGAAGCCAATTTTATTTACAATGAAAGTGTCCTTTGACAAAGCACATTTATGGGAGCAGGATTTATGAACAGGCCTCGAAACCATGTCAGGACGAGTAGAAGCACCAGTTCTGACAGTAGGTCCGCTTACTAAGGAAGCGGTCATAGTAGCGCCATAAGTCCGAATTGCAGTTCCACCAATATGTCTTTGGGTCTCTCTAGCCTCTTTCTGCACCTGGAAGACACTTGTTCTACAAAACCTTGCAACAAAAATAGCTTGTAACTTAGTTTCAACACGTTATGTACAGTGCCTTCAGAAAGTATTCATACCCCTTGACTTATCCACATGTTGTGTTATAACCTGAATTAAACCTTTTTTACATTTTTATTCTCACTCATCGACACACAAAAAAAAATGTTAATCACTATTATTGCACACAGAGTGAGTCCATGCAACTTATTATCTGACTTGCTAAGCAAATCTTTACTCCTGAACTTATTTAGGCTTGCCATAGAAAAGAGGTTGAATACCGTTCAATGGAAACGCACCGTAGGAGGCAATTGTCACATCTATTTTCTATGCAAACTTTCTAAATGTCGACAACAAGACAGGTTATTCCACTTCCTCTGATATTGTCAAAAAAAAAAAAAAACTAGTGCTGACCTAAGCTATGTTGTATGCAGGATGTTGGTCAAGCCCATCACTTACACAATTTACACAATATCAAGGTTTTGATTAATTTGGTGTGTTAGTCCTGAACTGGAGCAAAAACTCAATTGTTTTTGGACCATGCTCTATTTTATTCTCTCCTATGACATGGCTCTCAACCTTATCAAAGTCCCATTTATTTTGATGGGCCTACTATTGTTATACTTCTGAACCCGGCGGTTGCTAGACTCCATTAGACCAATAAGAGATGTCATTCAGATTATTGGAGCACTATATACCAAATTGTTAGTACAGATTTGCAGCTCCCATCGATTGGCTTATAACGCCTCCATGACAGACTAACCCTCATATGTCCAAAAAGCTGCCAGGACAACTAGCTCATCATGAACCTAAGGGTTTGATCTCCAGGTGTAGAAACAAAAATAAAACTCAACAAGTGGTGACAGCTGTGGTGCATGCTTTTAGATTGCCAGTCATCATGATTATGCTAATAGTTATCAAAGCGACATATGATTTGAAACATGTATATTTTAATAGATATTCTTCTTTGAACAACCAAGGATGTAAAAAAGAAAACCAACAGTGAAAAGTGAGTGCCTTGCACTTATGTTTTTTTTCTTTAAAAAAAAATAGCCAGTCTCTTCCCCCTTGTTCAGAAACTGTTCTAAAACCGAAAATAACAAAAAATAAAACAAAACCGAAAAGAGTGGAAGGTCATTACATTTCTTGGCAATTATAAATATAGTGGTTGGAACAGGGGTCTGAAAAGGCTCACATGTAAAGAGCGTACGTTTATACACGATAGTAACGACACTCGGCACTGCCTGTATCAAGTTTATTTGTAAAAAAAAACAGGATCCTTCTGTCCAGTATCAATTCAATGTGTTTATGACAAGTAAATATGTACATTCAGCTCTACCAGTGTGACGTGCCCATTACCCCCTCTCTATAATTATGATCGTCTGTTCAGGGGGAGTAGTTGTGTGAGTATGTGTAATCTGAGTAGTAATCTTGTTCACCTGGCCTGGGCCAGGGGCCTCCAGGTGGGGCTCCTCTACCTCGGCACTCCCCTAACGACCCGGGACCCATTCCCCTAGAAACCATGCTCCCGCGTTCCATACCCCCATCCATCTGTCCAGGCATGGCACCTATACAGCTGAAGCGACCATCGCTGAGTGGATGTACACTGGCCACGCTGCCTCGACTACCTCCAGTACCTCCAAGGATTGGCAGCATTGGCCTAGCTATTGAGCCTCCCCTGGTGGCTACAGAGGCAATACCCATGCCCGCTCCAAGGCTTTCTATACTGTTCACTGGAGTCCGGCCCCCCTGACTTCCAGGGGTACTGCCACCAGGAGTGCCTGTCCTCTCCCTCTCCCCGCTTTGGGTGAGACTGCTGTGGGAAACAGAGCCAGGCGTGGCCCCTCCCTGGCTGTTAGGTGTTCCACCTCCTAACCCCCATGGGCTCTCCCCAGGCCCACTGAGTGTCCTGTCCCCCTGCTGGGTGGGGGTCCCATTAGTGCTGGAGCTGACCCCTTCCAGGTAGCCGAGCTGGGCCATTTCGCTCTGAGAATAGCCCAGGCCTAAGGAGGCAACAGCAGGGTCTGAGTATGTAAGTGCAGTGGATGGAGAAAAGGAAGAGACCTCTATGGCTGTGCTTGACAGAATGCTAGTACTGCTGGCTATAGAGAACGATGCTCCAACACCAACCCCTGTTGCTCCCGTATCAGAGCCAGGCATCCTAAATGACTGAGACAGAGCCCCACCCAATGTGAGATGTGGTGGAAGGGGAGGCTGGGGGATGTCTGCTAGGGTGAGGGGGGCCTGGCTGGTCAGAGGCCCTGTGGTGAGAGTGGAGCCTGGGGCTGTAGTAGGTGCTGTGGCTGGGTGTCTGTAGTCCTGTTCTTGGTTGCTGCTGCAGGGTGAGGCGGGGTAGGCCGGGGAGGCCGTGTAGCCGGAGGAGCCAGAGTAGGATGCCCACTGGGTGGAGGGACACAGGAAGCTCTGGTGGGGGTTGACAGCAAACGCTCCTGGCGAAGTGCTGCCTACGTCCGCCAAGCCTGCCCTCCCAACCTGGTTAGAGGCTTTGAACTGGGAGATGGCTGATTTGAGAGCAGCGAAGTCGGCCAGGTTGGCGGTGCCGCTGGAGTAAGAGAGGGAGGAGGGTGTGTGTCGGCCAGGGGTGTTGAGCTGGTCGGGAAGAGGGGGGCGGAAATCGTCTGACTCAGGTAAGGGGGGCTGCTGGGTTGGGTCCCCCATGCCCCCTCCTGTTCCCCCCTCCTGGCTTTGGGCAGGGGGCTTGGGGATAAGCTGGTTTTGGGTGTCGTCATCAGAGTCCAGCGACATATCTTCCTCTTCTACACACTCGTCATGCACTACTGAGAGAGGAGTAGAGGGGAGAAAAAGTGAGAGGAGAGGGGGGACGAGGGGAAGAGAAGGAAAAGGTTATAGATATAGTATAGTAAATATATATAGTAAAATATTTCACATTTGGCCACACGTTTTTGAAAATGTTGTTCACAAATATCTTGCCATCACAAAGAATTATGCATTTGAATTGTGAAGTCATTGTTCATGATACCCACCAGTAGAGGGCGGCGTGGGCAGCTCGTTCAGATCGCTGCAGCCAATTAGGCTGTGAAAACTTGTCATGATGTCATCGATGTTCGCTATCACTATGCCGTTCCTGGAGTACTGCAGGAACATCTCAAACCGCCTCTCTTTAGGGGCAAACAACAAAAGAGGGGTGCTCAACTGGAAAAGTAAATATCCTGATTTACAAACAGAAAAATGCCTTATAGAGATTCTCAAAGCAGTGAGTGAGGAAGAGTATGATAAATGATAATGTTGTGAAAATTATGATGGTGGTGATACCTGTGAGGAAGATGATGTGGCGGTGCTGGGTGTGGTTAGCCTGGAGCTTGACCAGGCAGTCTAGATCAGGGGCCTGACGTGATTGGGCGTCACACTCGTGGTAAGGCAGGAACTCCACCAGGTGCTTCTTCTGATAGGCTGTTAGCAGGTTCAGAAGAGCCATGGCATCACTGTTCAACCTATGAGAGGAGAGAGGGGGTGGGGATGTCTGTCTGTCGTAATCGCTCCTCTTTCACCCCAGCTGCCAAACTAACCCTGATTCAGATGACCATCCTACCCATGCTAGATTATGGAGACATCATTTATAGATCGGCAGGTAAGGGTGCTCTTGACAGGCTAGATGTTATTTACCATTCAGCCATCAGATTTGCCACCAATGCTCCTTATAGGAAACATCACTGCACTCTATATTCCTCTGTAAACTGGTCATCTCTGTATTTCCCTATCGCAAGACCCACTGGTTGATGCTTATTTATAAAACCCTCTTAGGCCTCACTCCCCTCATCTGAGATATCTACTGCAGCCCTCATTTTTTAAATTTCACCTTTATTTAACCAGATAGGCCAGTTGAGAACAAGTTCTCATTTACAACTGCGACCTGTCCAAGATAAAGCAAAGCAGTGCGACAAAATCAAACACAGAGTTACACAAACAAAGGTACAGTCAATAACACAATAGAAAAATCTATGTACAGTGTGTGCAAATGTAGAAGAGTAGAGAGGTAGGCAATAAATAGGCCATAGAGGCACTGGAGTGATGATGTGCAGATGATGATGTGCAAGTAGAGATACTGGGGTGCAAAAGAGCAAGAGGGTAAGTAATAATATGGGGGTGAGGTAGTTGGGTGTGCTATTTACAGATTGGCTGTGTACAGGTACAGTGATCGGTAAGCTGTACTGACAGCTGATGCTTAAATTTAGAGAGGCAGATATAAGACTCCAGCTTCAGTGATTTTTGCAATTCGTTCCAGTCATTGGCAGCAGAGCACTGGAAGGAAAGGCGGCCAAAGGAAGTGTTGGCTTTGGGGATGACCAGTGAAATATACCTGCTGGAGCACGTGCTACGGGTGGGTGTTGCTATGGTGACCAGTGAGCTGAGGGGCAATTCCTAGCATAGACTTATAGATGACCTGGAGTCAGTGGGTTTGGCGACAAATATGTAGTGAGGCCCAGCCAACGAGAGCGTACAGATCGGAGTTGCGGGTAGTACATGATGCTTTAGTAACAAAACCGATGGCACTGTGATAGATTACATCCAAATTTGCTGAGTGGAGTGTTGGAGGCTATTTTGTAAATGACATCGCCGAAGTCAAGGATCGGTAGGATAGTCAGTTTTACTAGGGTATGTTCGGCAGCATGAGTGAAGGATGCTTTGTTGCGAAATAGCAAGCCGATTCTAGATTTAATTTTGGAGATTGGAGATGCTTAATGTGAGTCTGGAAGGAGAGTTTGCAGTCTAACCAGACACCTAGGTATTTGTAGTTGTCCACATATTCTTCATATTCACAAGTCAGAACCGTCCAGAGTAGTGATGCTAGTCGGGCGGGACAGTGCGGGCAGCAATCGGTTGAAGAGCATGCACTTAGTTTTACTTGCATATAAAAGCAGTTGGAGGCCTCGGAAGGAGTGTTGTACTGCATTGAAGCTCGTTTGGAGGTTTGTTAGCACAGTGTCCAAAGAAGGGCCAGATGTATACAGAATGGTGCCGTCTGCGTAGAGGTGGATCAGAGAATCACCAGCAGCAAGAGCGACATCATTGATGTATACAGAGAAAAAAGTTGGCCCGAGAATTGAAACCTGTGGCACTCCCATAGACACTGCAAGAGGTCTGGACAACAGGCCCTCCGATTTGACACACTGAAATCTATCTGATAAGTAGTTGGTGAAGCAGGCGAGGCAGTCATTTGAGAAGCCAAGGCTATTGAGTCTGCCGATAAGAATGTGGTGATTGACAGAGTCGAAAGCCTTGGCCAGGTCGATGAAGACGGCTGCACAGTACTGTCTTTAATCGATGGCGGTTATGATATCGTTTAGGACCTTGAGCGTGGCTGAGGTGCACCCATGATCAGCTCGGAAACCAGATTGCATAGTGGAGAAGGTACGATGGGATTCGAAATGGTTTACCATTATCGAACAAAACAACCATTTATTGTGGAACTGGCGTTCCTGGGAGTACATTCCGATCAAGATCATCAAAGGTAAGTGAATATTTATAACGCTATTTCTGACTTTTGTGACACCTCTCCTTCTTTGGAAAATGGCTCTGTATGTTTTTCTGTGGCTAGGTGCTGACCTAACATAATCGCAAGGTGTGCTTTCGTCGTAAAGCCTTTTTGAAATCTGATACAGCGGTTGCATTTAAGGAGAAGTTTATCTATAATTCCATGCATAACACTTGTATCTTTTATCAATGTTTATTTTGAATATTTCTGTAATTTGATGTGGCTCTCTGCACTTTCACAGGATGTTTGTTTGAGACAATGCATTTCTGAACATAACACACCAATTTCAAATGAGGTTTTTGGACATAAAGATTAACTTTATTGAACAAAACACACATTTATTGTGTAACAAAGTCCTGTGAGTGCCATCTGATGAAGATCAAAGGTTAGTGATTAATTTAATCGCTATTTCTGACTTTTGTGAGCCCCCTCCTTGGCTGGAAAATGGCTCTATGGTTTTCTATGACTAGGTGCTGGCCTAACATAATCATTTGGTGTGCTTTCGCAGTAAAAGCCTATTTGAAATCAGACACTGTGGCTGGATTTACAAGACGTTTATCTTTAAAATGGTGTATAATACTTGTATGTTTGAGGAATTTTAATTATGGGATTTCTGTTGTTTTGAATTTGGCACCCTGCAATTTCACTGGCTGTTGTTCAGTTCATATCCCAGAGAAGTTAAGAACAAATTCTTATTTACAATGACGGCCTACACTGGCCAAACCCGGACGATGCTGGGCCAATTGTGCGCCACCCTATGGGACTCCCAATCAAAGCCGGGTGGGATACAGCCTGGAATTAAACCAGGGTGTCTGTAGTGACGCCTCAAGCACTGAGATGCAGTGGCTTAGACCGCTGCGCCACTTGGGAGCCCCGGTTAAAGGTCCCAAAAGCACACACATCCCTGGGTCACTTGTATTTTTAGTTCGTTGCAACTAGCGACTGGAACAAGCTGCAACACACACTCAAACTGGACAGTTTTATCTCAAGCTCTTCATTCAAACACTCATTCATGGACACACTTACTGACAATTGTGGCTGCATTGCGTGATGTATTGTTGTCTCTACCTTTTTGCCCTTTGTGCTGTTGACTGTGGCCAATAAATGTTCGTACCATGTTTTGTGCTGCTGCCATGTTGTGTTGCTAACATGTTGTTGTCATGTGTTGCTAACATGTTGTTGTCATGTGTTGCTGACTTGCTGTTATCTTAGGTCTCTCTTTATGTAGTGTTGTCTCTCTTGTCGTGGTGTTTTGTCCAGAATTTTTTTTGAGTATAATTTTTTTGAAAATGCCAGCACCCGTCCCCGCAGGAGGCCTTTTGGTAGGCCGTCATTGTAAATAAGAATTTGTTCTTAACTGACCTGTCTAGTTAAAAAAAGGTTAACTAAATAAAATAAATACTAAAAAAATCTAAATACATAAGATGAAAAAAAAGAAAAAGTTATTGATGAGAGCATGATATCATGTCCTATGTTTAATAATGTTTTTTTTCTTTTTCTCAGCGTTATAAACGTCACCACTATTACTACTTTGAACCTCCCAGAAACGTTCCTTATTGGTTGATAGACTTTCTTACCAGTCTTTGTATGGGCTGGACGATGTTACTGAATGGCTTGACATAGACCTATGCAGATGGCCATGCTCAATGGTAATAGTGGAGGTAATTACTGACCTGCCCAGCTCTTTGAGTTTCTTCTGGGACTTACAGTGGATCTTCCACTGCCAGGGGTTCTCTGGAGAGCTCTGTTCCTCTAGGAACCCCAGGAATGCCTGCAACCGGTCTGCACAGGAAACACAATAACACACAACACTTTATACTCGTACTGCCCCCCCCCGCCCCCCACATAAATGACCTGTCATGAGAGTTCACTCTTTTCCCCTCCCAAAAAAAACACATGGCTTATGCCCTTCTGCTATGTAGTCAATCTATGAACACTTTACTTACCAGAATGTTTTTAATTTTTTTATTTTACCTTTATTTAACTAAGCAAGTCAGTTAAGAACAAATTCTTATTTTCAATGACAGCCTAGGAACATTGGGTTAACTGCCTGTTCAGGGGCAGAACGACAGATTTGTATCATGTCAGCTCTGGGATTCAAACTTGCAACCTTTGGGTTAATAGTCCAACCCTCTAACCACTAGGCTACCCTGCCACCCCAGTAATGGCAGCTGCATGGTACATAAGCAACAATGGAATTCTAACGGTAGAAAATCTGACCAAATACTGTTTCTAATGAGTAAACTCAGCAAACAAAAGAAAAACGTCCTCTCACTATCAATTGAGACAAAACCGTGACTCGTCAGTGAAGAACACTTTTTGCCAGTCCTGTCTAGTCCTGCAACGGTGGATTTGTGCCCATAGGTGACGTTGTTGCCGGTGATGTCTGGTGAGGACCTGCCTTACAACAGGCCTACAAGCCCTCAGTCCAGCCTCTCTCAGCCTATTGCGGACAGTCTGAGCACTGATGGAGGGATTGAACGTTCCTGGTGGTGTGATGTCCCGCAGGTGTGATGTTCGGATGTACCGATCCTGTGCAGGTGTTGTTGTCTGCCACTGCGAGGATGATCAGCTGTCCGTCCTGTCTCCCTATAGCGCTGTCTTAGGCGTCTCACAGTACGGACATTGCAATTTATTGCCCTGGCCACATCTGCATTCCTCATGCCTCCTTGCTGCATGCCTAAGGCACGTTCATGCAGATGAGCAGGGACCCTAGGCATCTTTCTTTTGGTGTTTTTCAGAGTCAGTAGAAAGGCCTCTTTAGTGTCCTAAGTTTTCATAACTGTGACCTTAATTGCCTACCGTCTGTAAGCTGTTAGTGTCTTAATGACCGTTCCACAGGTGCATAATCATTGTTTATGGTTTAAGCATGGGAAACAGGGTTTAAACCCTTTACAATGAAGATCTGTGAAGTTATTTGGATTTTTACGAATTATCTTTGAAAGACAGGGTCCTGAAAAAGGGACATTTATTTTTTTGCTGAGTTTATATAGTATAGCTGCATGTTATTTCAAAATCCTCTAACGATGGCATTTATCCAACTTCATGGAAAGGACCGGTGACCGAAAACTCAAGATATTCACACGTGGAACCCACGTGACTGTTAACAATGACTGTTAAGGAGATTTGCGGAGACCAATTTAGGCGGCTCACCGTGAGTTATGAAGTCTGGGTTGAGGACAAACTCGTCAGATACGATGAATCCTCCAGAGACAAAGAGCTCGTTGTAGGTGTGGTTCTTCACATCGTCTAGACTGTCCACTCCAGCAAAGCTCACCATGGACAGCTTCTTCAACGACACCAGGGCTGGGATCTGACAGGGGGAATGGTTCATAATAAATCATTAAATAAGACACATACATACAGCTTTAAATTCATCCTCAACACTTAACATTGAAATGTACATTTGTGTGAAAAAGAGACAATGACCATGGCCAGACTAGTTACCGCGAAGAGCATGTCTTCCAGCTCTGCCTACATATTCAATGAATGACACTATGTTTATCTCTGTGCTGCACCCATGTTTTTTGTTGGATTTAAAAATCTATTCCACAGGTCCAATTAGAATTTCATTATTTCAGATTTTTTTCTGGGGGGCTAATGAGAATTCTCTCTGGACAGTCTGGTGCCGTGGCGATGATGACTCATCCTAGCAGCCAGCCAGTCAATCAGGCAGTCAGTCAGCCGATAATGATGATGTTACCTTGTTAACGTGGGAAGAGATGTCCTCGTTCTGAATGATGATGAGCAGTTTATCCAGATTGCTGTTTTTCTCCAGGAATGTCTGGGGGTTACACTCTGTGTTACCCAGGCTCATCAAATACTCCTGTCACAGGGTGAGAGACAGAAATAAGGGCTTTAGAACAGGATCAAAGACATCGACACACATCACAAAACCAAATTGACATGGTGAAGATAAGGGAATGAGGGAAAGAGGAGTCGTGCAATATTGTAAACAGTTTTTTTAATGGCAGTAGTGTTCTGCAGTAAAACAAGGAGAATACAATGAAGTGGGACTCTGCTCGTCTTCCAGAGGAGAAAGTTATTTTAATGATGTTTGTAGATCAACAACATGAGGGAACTCTTGACAAGTAAGCCACTGAGTGACCATTCACAATGCAGATAATGATGCAGGTTGACATTTATTGGGACGAGTCTTGTCCTGAAGGCAGAACTGAGCGATTTCAACGAGATGGGCCATCTGCAAAGTCAAAATTGGCTATATTGTAAAAATTATCTTTTTGGTCTTAATTTAAGGTTAGGGTTAGACATTAGGGTTAGCGGTGTGGTTAAGGTTAGGTTTAAAAGTTAATTTTATGACTAGCTGTGCCAGCAAGTAGCCACTCTGCAGAGCTGCCCCCAGAACAACATTCATGATGAAAAATGCTAATCTGCGATATTTACAGTGGACAGAGAAACTTTGGATAAAGGTATTGGTGAAGCGTTAGCTCAATCATTGGTGAGAAGGAGTTCATCTGTGGGCAAACATTGACAACATCGGTGCTAATCATAAGTGAGGCCTACAGTACCTTGATCTCCACACAGATGTCACTCTCCTCATCTCCAGAGTGGATGTAAAACTTGACCGTGTTCTTCTGCACGTCCTTGAAGATCTCCACCAGGCTGCTGAACACCTCAGGCTTCAGCTGGCCTATCAGTAGTCCAGCGGCTGAGGCCGGGGTCAGGGGAGAGGGGGCTGTGAGAGGGGCTTGTTTAGGCCGGGTTGGGGTGCATTCTGGGGAGCCCATGGTGGCCTGGGAAGGGGAGTAGATCTCACACTCTGAGGAAGATGGCTCAAACTTCCTCTTCGTGGAGGGCTTCTGTGCTGCGGAGGGGTTCTTGTGTGGCTGTTTGACCGTACCAAGTTTGTGCCGGCTCTGGGAGGAAGAGGCGCTCTTATCCTGAGGGGGCTGTGCTTTGGTTTTGGGGACATGCTTGGGGGTGGGGGACGTGATGGGTACAGGGTCAGGGAGGTGGACGAGGGCAGTTGGGGGTGGAAGGTGAGGGATGGAAGTGAGGGAATGGGGTGGGGAAGGGAGAGTGAGAATAGGAGGGTTAGGGGTGAGGTGGATGTGATGAGGAGGTGGGGGGAGAGAGGGCATGGGAGGGGCGGGGGTGAGAGCATGTGGAGGAGGTGGCACAGTTGTGAGGGGAGCACAGAGGGTAGAACGAGTCCCATGCGCTTTAGCAGAGTCAGTGTGGCGGGGTTGGGGCACCAGTCGGCCCATCCTCTCACACAGGGTGTTGACATGGCCCTGGACAGGGACAGACACGACATAGGGTGCCACAAAGTCTGAGAAAGAGCTGTTGGGCTGCCAGGCGAGGCGCTGGGGCAGCCGTGGGGACAACTGGGAGTTGTAGTAGATCCTCTGGGTCTCCATGAGGCCCTGGATGGAGTTGGAGAGGCAGTGGAGCCCCTGGCTAATGATGGTGTCCAGAGTGCTGGACAGCCTGGCTGGCCTCTCCACCTTGCTGTCCCTCTCTAGGGAGGTGCCCCTGGCTACCCTCTCACTTTCCAGGGAGGCTCCTCTAAGAACCTTGTCCCTTTCCAGAGAGGCTCCCCTCAGAGCCCTCTCCAAGGAAGCCCCACTGGCTACCCTTTCTATAGAGGCTTGCCTCGTAACAGTCTCCCGCTCAAGGGAGTCACCACTCTGACCTCTCTCACCCCCCTCCAGACCTCTCTTCTGCTCCAGGTGGCCGTCAGTCAGAGCATCAAGGAAGGGGAAATGTTTGTCTGTGTGAGAGGCCAGATCCAAGGTGAGAGGTGGATTTTCTGAGCTGTGGTGTAGTTCTCCTGGAGAGTCGGGGCTGAAGAGGCTGGCCAGACTGCACTCCGTCTGCTCCTAAACAAACACCACCACCATCACCATGGTTAGTCACAATACTCCATCACAACACCAGAGGATTCAGTACATTCAAAATGTCTGAGTCCGTACTTCATTTTTTCTCACAAACATCTCACCTCCAGGCAGTCCTGTCGGGCCTGCTCCACTCGCCCTGCGTATGGCACTCCAGCCAGGGGCTTCTCCATACTGGCCGTGCCCGTGGTGGGCTCCCCGTGGTCGGGCAGGTCGGTGGCGGCAGCACCCTGGGCCATGGCCTTGTTGAGGGTGGAGAGCAGGATCTTGAGCAGGTGCTGGGTCTCGTTGGCTGAGGAGGCCTGAGAGGAGTTGCCCCTGTCCCTCAGGTCAGTGTTGTAGATCCCCATACTCTCCATTACTGCTGCCAGGTTGTAGTTCCCACCCTCCCCCTCCTCCTCCCCCTGGGCTACTGGGAGGACGGAGACAGTTTGGTTAGGATGGATGTAGCCTCACTTACCAGGTTTATACGGTAGGCTTCTATAGTACACACACGGAAAGGTTAGAAAGGATATTATTGACTATATAGGCCTAGATTTAAATGTTAAATCAGAACCTGAAATCAATATTTTCTCTTTGGTTGGCGTATAAATGTTAAAACACTATTATTATTATTATTAAACACTACTGACCTACCAAACTTATGACTCCCTCCCACACTTGTTCTTTCCCTTATTCTTCAGTCTTGCACACACCGACACCCACCTATCACTCTCTCCCACACCAACTCACTCATTCATTCTCTCATACAACATTTAAACAAATTTTTACCCCCCAATTTCGTGGTATCCAATTGTTTTTAGTAGCTACTAGCTTGTCTCATCGCTACAACTCCCGTACGGGCTCGGGAGCACTGCTTCTTTAACACAGCGCGCATCCAACCCGGAAGCCAGCCGCACCAATATGTCGGAGGAAACACTGTGTACCTGGCAACCTTGGTTAGCGTGCACTGCGCCCCGACCCGCCACAGGAGTCGCGATGGTGCGCGATGAGACAAGGACATCCCTACCGGCCAATTACGCATCGCCCCATGTACCTCCCGGTCGCGGCCAGTTACGACAGAGCCTAGGCGCGAACCCAGAGTCTCTGATGGCACAGCTGGCGCTGCAGTACAGCGCCCTTAACCACTGCGCCACCCGGGAGGCCCCTCTCATACAATATTTTGCTACCTCCCACACCATCCCGCTCTCTCACACAAACACACGTTACAGGCTCACCTCTACTGGGCTCTCCGTTGCTGAAGTGGGCTCCCCGTAGATATTTATACATGGCTCCTGATTCGTCCTCCTCTAGTTTTCTCTTCAGGCCATGGGGGCCCTCCCAGGACCCATCATCACCCCCCTCGTCCCTCTCCTTCTCCCCTGGCTCCTTCACAAGGGCCTTCTTATGCAGCTGGATCAGCTTCAGAAGCTGTTTCATCTTTTCCTTATCATAATCACTCTGGGCTAGCCTGGACCTCTGGGGAGGGGCCCCTGTCCCTGCTGCAGCCCCGTTAGAATGGGCCTGGGTCTGGGAAGGCCCCCCTCTCCTCCTACTGCTACTGCTCTCTGGAGGCTGCCTCTCTGGTCTGTCCGACCCTCCTGAGCCCCCCCAGTCTGACACAGGGCTGTAGTCCGTGGTGGTGGGTGCCGGGGCAGACGGGGGCTGGTTGATCCTATCCATCATGTCCCTGGCCTTGACCATGGGGAGGACGTAAGCCGAGGAGGGACCATGCAGGTAGGAGCGTAGCAGACCCTCCATGTTGGATTTGGGACGGGGCGCGGGATGCATGCTGCCCCTCTCATCCAGGTTCTGTTGGTACTCGGGGACAAGGAAGGCCCTGACACTGTCCCTCCTGGTCAGGTAGTCTAGGGCCTGGCGCTCCACCCCGGTGCTGAGGTGCTTGATGTCGGGGGTGGAGCGCATCTTCAGCAGGGCATAGTGCAGGGCTGGGATGAATGGTTCCATGGAGACCAAGAGGGGGGGCTGAGGCTCAGATGACAGGGGCTCCTGCTCTGGGGGAAGAATGACAGCAGGGACATGGTCAATGGAGGTAGTGGTTAAAAGTGCATAAGGTGCACATAAAAGGCTCTTACTAGAAATCACATATCAAGGAAAAATAAGCTGCAACTGTGGTTTGAAGAAGGATATTTTAGAATACTTACTGTACTTAATGACTCCCCTGGACTCCTGAAAGATAAACAGTGCCTGCAGGCTCTTTTCAAACCGCCCCTGTCGTTCTAGAATACACAAAACAACTTCCTCGGTAATAACCCACACAAACAACATGTCAGATCAGTTGAGAAATGAGAGGTGAGAACGAAAAAGACGTAATAAGAGATAGACAAGACGTACCCTTGGGATTGACCATCTGAGTAGATGACAAGAGGAAGAGAAAGCCTTTATCAAATAAAGGCTTCACTAGCACCTACACAGGGGAGGAAACGAGACGTTAACATTCACTACATCTAAACAAACACTTTACATACATACACTGCAGCTGTGCAACACTATTCTTGACTTAACATTACAGCATTGGAATTACCTGATTCTCATTAGCTCTACCGATTAAAAAAATATGGGGAACAAATGACAGCGCCCCTTCTAGGTAATTGAACAATTTAGCTGCTCCACATTTCAAACATCACGGGGGACCAAATGGAAGACTGGGAGGATGTACTGTATGACACTATGATCCATCCCCGCATCCCCCTCCCCACTCCTTTTCTAGTCTTCATGTGTAACCATTCAACTGTGACGTGATGTTCTTTAATCACTTGTAGTCCCCTGCACAGTCCCCAACCCTTATATGTGTTTGTACATTGTCAGGTGTTATTTTTATGTCCCGTTAAGGATTTTTGCTGATGCAAGGTACATTTCATTGAATTGTAAATATATAATTCTGTATTATCTTTCTTGATTAAACATCCACGAGAGGGACAGTCAGGGAGTGACTCACCATCCTCTCTCTCTCCAGTTTGTGTATTAGTCCTGATAAAGTGCTGGTGCTCGCTTTTCCCTTCCCATCCACCACCTCAAACAGGCTGCAGTACATCCCACACTTTAGCACTGAAACACACACACACACACACACACACACACTTTGGTATAAAAAAAACACACACAAAAAACACCTACACAGTGATATCAAGACTCCGGGTGACAGTTCCTACATTGTTGTTAGTCAGATTCAGTGTTGTTGTTGCTGTTGCCATTCTATAGCAGGGGTGTCAAACAATGACTCAAACCAAATCGAAACTGTGCAGATATAATGGTCCACCGTTTCTTGACTGTGTCCAGCTTGCTAATAATCACCGAAATGAAAGCTAGACAGTCAGGGAGCATCAAAAATTCCAAGAATGATGGACAGAGAGGACAATTTCTTTTTTAAATGTTGATTGCAAAGAAATATGTATTTTCAGTGTGGCCTCTCGACCTCGTTGAAGACCAAATGAGGCCCCAGGGGCAAAATTAGTTTGACACCCCCGTTCTATGCCTATGTACTGCTGTCTTCGTCAGAGAATAGATGAGCCAAACTAGCAGTAAGGCTATAGAGGTATGGAGTGTTTCTGACCTTCTCGTGTTCCGCTGTAGGTGTCCCAGGAAAACAGAACAGAGGGAATCTTCCTCTTCACCTGGTCCAGCTGCATCCCCATACTCATCTCCAACTTCTCCGCTCTGCAAATAGAACACACACACCTGTTAATCTACTTATTATATAACTTAATGTTTATTAACTATGAATTACAACTGACAGCCATGTTTTAGTTATAGAAATAAATACGTGTATAGATAATAAAGGGGTACTCACAGTTTGAAAGGGAGGAAATGGCGTGTAGAGGAGCACAGACACACCTGGCACAACTCCTGTCCCTTGTTCACCAGCGGCCCACTCCACACAGTGTAGCTACTCCTCCCTGACAGGCAAATTAAACTTTATTTAAAGTGCATTCAAAACACTTTACATTTGCAATAGAAACAATGGCCCCAGTCACAGGTTAAATATGGACATAGTCAGCCAACATACAAGCTAGCTATCAAACTACAATACCTACTTAAAAACAAACATTAGCACAGACAGTTTTTATTTTTTTATTTAACTAGGCAAGTCAGCAAAGAACAAATTCTTATTTTCAATGATGGCCTAGGAACAGTGGGTTAACTGCCTTGTTCAGGGGCAGAACGACAGATTTTAACCTTGTCAACTCAGGGATTCGATCTTGCAACCTTTCAGTTACTAGTCCAACGTTCGAACCACTAGGCTATCTGCTGCCCCACACATGCATACACACACAACATGCGCACTATTCATGCACATGGATTTAGTACTGTAGATATGTGGTAGTGGTACAATACTTTCACCTCTACAATTACTAAATCCTTCAGTACAAACACATTAAAGCAGAGAGATAATGTGAAAAAGAAGAAATGGGAGCGTACTTCTGCTTCCTCCTTCACAGACAGTGCTGTTGAACCTGTGTGCAGCCATAGGTGCAGCAGCAGACTCCTTGCCTTTGTACTGGAAGGACACCACAGCGTATGGACACACATGCCTGGGCCGAGACTTGATCTCATCAAAAGCAAACTCATAGAAATACTGCTGCGTGAGCTCAAAGGCCCTGTATGACAGCAGGGAAGTGACCCGTGTGGCGTTCTTAGAGACATGACAGTCAAACTTGGGCGTGGGGTCCAGTACACTTTTGGGCATGTTCTCAAAGATGCTCTTCAGCCGGCCCTGAGGGACAAACACACTTAATGGGTTACAGATCATTTAAACTGGTGTGGTATACAGGCTGGTATATGTTGCAGGGATGCAAACTGGTGAGGGCCCAAAAAGGCGACACTTTCTTTTGCATTGAAACATGCAAAAAATCCCTGCTAGGGGGAAATGCATGTTTTAAATAATTAAACAAAGAATATGATCTACATGATCAGTCTCTGTGTGTAAAATAAAAAGTGGTTAATGTGAACCTAACTCACAGCAAAAAAAAATAATGAAAGCAATTCAATGTTATTTGTTGCCTATACTTTACTGCAAATGACACTCAAGTCTTAAGAAAAAAACAATACACTAATATGGCAGTTAGCCATGACAGCCTTTATAATAGAACGCTTGTGACCACACACACATCTAAATATTGCACTTGGGGGGAAAAAAATCTTAAAGTAGAAGTAGAATGAAACAAACAGGCATTCTATTTTTGCTCTATTATAGTGGCCTCTATAGTAGACATTGATCAAGTGCACAAGGTGAAAAAATAACGTTTACCGAATAAAACGTTTAACAATCCCACCCTCACTCACACACAAGTGTTACTGTCAAGTTCAACACAAAAGCAATATCTTTGGGCTACACATTATTACATTGTACACTTTCTGCCTGTGGACGTACATCTGTTCTACAATGTGCCAGCAGAGCATGATACCCTTTGTTGGCATAATTGGTCTCTTTCAGGCAGAGTACACCTGGCATACCCCTTTTAATCCACTTTATTGAAAAAGAGGGAACGTGTGTGTGGTGTTCCTTTCACCTCTATAGTGGCATCCAGCTTAAGCCAGGCCCAGCTCCAGCTACACTTCATCCCTGAATCAACTTGTTTAACAAGCAACTCATCATTTGCACCTAACTCCCACATTCTGAAAATGAACCACATGCATTAGACGGAAAACATAATTTCACAGATAGTAGTTAGTTCGTTAGCTAGTTAACAGTTCACAGATTGCCTGGGTCCAGTGAGCAACTAACGCGTTATAACTTGAGGAATGGCAAGGAGTCGTATACCAGTTAATACTATAGCGAATTGGTTAGGTTACTAACGCTTGCGCATCTGATGTTATAACCTTAGTTAGCTGTCTGACTTTATTAGCCAGCTAATTTTCACACCATAAACTCAATTATTTGGTCAGTTGGCTAATGTTGCTCAACATTTCTCTGGCTAGTTAACGGAGAATTCGATCCAGCTAGAAAGATACTTACCCTAACGCTAACAATACTTATTCCACCACACTTATTCTCCCTCAAACTTTCCAAATGCCAGTTGTTTTTCAGTTACAGCTCATGAAGTAGCTTCATCACCTTCTCACCCCCCCCCCCCCCCCTCGTTATGTGAATGATTGGCTGAGCCTTGGATACAGCCAGTATTGCTTCAAATGCGTATCACTCGTTTGCTTACAGCCAGTAGTGATCCAAAGCCCCCCCCAAAAAAACTTTTCTCATCTGATCTACACGAATCACATAGGTCACCTATTTTGGATTCAAAACGGCGAATTTCGCCGAAAGGTGATGTTGGTTGCACTCAACGCTAGGCTGTAGCAATGTAAGCAACTATTTTCTAGGTATTCATAAGATACATATAGTTTCAAGTTAGATAGGACATTTATTTACCCTCATGACTTTAAATACAACAATGTCTCCACAGGTTCCTGCTTCAAACGGGTTCATTTGAAGCAAATCAGAGAATTTGGACAGATAAACACCTGAAATGACAAAACAAAAGTAATGTCAAGCACAAACTAATGAGACAAAAACAATTCATAAACAACTTTCACTTTTGGCAAATCTAATTCTGTGTGTGGGCTAATATTTTATGACTGAGGTTTGAGGCAGTGTAGTTTATGTATTGTAATAAATATTTCCACAATACTCAGCTGTTGCTAGGTCATGTATTGGGTATCTTCTCATGTAGCTGTATCTGGTAGAAATGCTAAGCTGTCCATCAGTTGACAAAGCTGCCCTTACTGTGCTGAGGCATACAGCTTTACATAATTTAAAGAGAGTCATTAAACATTAAACTTGTTCAAAAGCAGATCAACTTCAAACTGACATACACCAGGCCCAAAAACACAAGTGCATTAGCGAGAAAAGCTGTCATTCCTGAGTCCAATCCTTAGAAGGTGAACAGCACAAATTTGACATTTGCAAACTCTCCCTAAAAACAACATAATGCATGACATTTGGTAATAAGTACACAGGCGCACACACACACACTCACCCATTGCTGGATTTCCGAGTGCAGTGATCCTGGAGTGTCCCACGGACAGACCCTTCTCACAAATCAACGGGAGCTGGAAAAAGTAATTCACAAATTATAAGTCAAAAAAGAAAGAAAAATGGTTTTAAAGGAAAACCAGGAGTAAAGCAGCAAAACTCAGATTGTAGACCTAATGCATAATCCAAAGATCCAGACTTCACTGTAGCAGCAACATCAGATCAGAGTAGTAAATCAATGAGCTGTACCACATGCCCTGGTGAGGCAGGCAGGCCCTCAGGCTCACCTTAGACTTGTCTGGGAACATGAAGCAGTAGGACTCCACCAGCTCTGGGTCTGTACGGCCCTCCTGCTTTAGCTCCCTCCTCTTCTCAATGAACTGGCACACACACAGGAAACCATGGCATCATGAGAAAAGATGTGAGCACAGCAATATAAAGGGGACACTGGTTTTGTGGGTGGGTGAAGGAGATATGAAGTACGTATTTGTTATTGGTTGTGCAAAATTATCTATTTGTATTTCGGGCCAGTCTGGGGACAATATCAGCAGTGGGTAATGTGTTTTGTTTGAACATTAGGAAGTGGAGCTGTTGCAAAACTTCAAATAACATCTTAACATTGACAACAGCCAGAGGCTAACTGGGGGGGGGGGGGGCTTGCTGATGCTACCTCTTTTTCCAGCAGCTCATTGTGAATGAGCCTGGCCTTGCTGTACGAGAATGTCCCTCTAGACGATGCATCCAGGTATGAGGAGGACAGAATCTTCACAAGGCCCTCAAACTCCCGGGAGTCAGGGGGCAAAAACTGGTACAGGCCTAGGAGGAGAGAAGCAGTGGATTAGTGTTTGGGATGTGGTTGGCACAACATAGAACAGGATGGCATTGTTCATTTGTATACATTCTTACTTTTAAGCATTCAATAGGCTACTTTCTGGGTATCTGGTCAGTTTAAACTGTCAAAAGGGATTAGTAAGTGTGTTTAGGGGGCAGACTTGGAAAAACATGTTTCACACTGTAATGACAGTTCTTTACAGAATCCCATTTACTCCGATTTGGGAATAGCATAGCAGAGCTGGCATCACGCATATGCATTCTGAACAGCTTGCCCCTACATCTAAGCACTTTATGGAGATGTCAAGAGATTAGACAGGTATTAGCATTATGCTTAATAAACCACCTTCCCTCCGAGTGACAAGGTGGATTTTTCTTCTCCGTATTGCTTATACACAAGTGCCTAGAGGGTCGATCTGGGATTGGGCACATAAGGGTTGTGGAGGTGGTGTTGTGTCTGTAATGCTTGGAAGCACTGCAGAATATCAGGATGGTGCTGCAGCATAATCAGGATGAACTACATTTCCTTACAATGACACCACACGCGCACACATGCCTACTGACGCCACACACACTTTCACACTCACCACATACGCAGCTGCTACTGCTGCTCCACATACACTACTGCTACAGCTCAGTCCATCTATCCCGTTGCCTTGTTACTTCATTCCTACCTATATGTACCTCAATAACCCCGTACTCCTGCATCTCAACTCAGTACTGGTACTCCCAGTGTATAGCCATGTTATTTTTGCTTGTTATTATTCGTTGTGTTTTACAGTATTCCTCGTGTCACTATTTCATCTTTAATTCTTTGTTGGTAAAGGACTCATATGTAGGCATTTCAGTGTCTACACCTTTTGTTTACAAAGCATGTGACAAATACAATTTGAGGAGAGGTTTAATAAATTGCCAGGTATGGAAAATCGCATTGGGCAAATAATATGGCAAGAAATGGCATTTGGGATCCAGAGTTGGGGTCAATTCATTCCGTCCTATTCTAAAATGGAATGTCATTGCTATGAGGAATGTCCCATGTCCAATGGAAATTGAATTGACCACAACTCAGATGTTCACAGAACACGAGGTCAGTGTGATAGACAACATATCAAAACATCAACAGACATGCCCCAACTATACAAGATGGTTAGTACACTAAAGAGCTTCACTTTCCAAAATGGTTGCCATTGTTAAGAGTGATAGGATGGGGCTGCACTGTAATGCGGACCACTACCAATAGCAATTCCCTATCTTCATCTAATGCTACTTCATCAGATCACCAAATGACCCTACCACCCTATATTCAATATTTATGCAAAAATGGCCAAGATCTCTCAATGCACTTTGTGCTCAATTATGATGCTGATTAAATATTTTCAAACAAGTTTCATCCACCAGTCTATTTTCCAACAGAGCTGGCATCACGCATATGCATTCTGAAAATTGGTCAATTGGCTATTTAGTCACATAATGCATGGGACATATCCATCAAGCAATAGGCTAGATTCTAGATCCAACATCAAATGAGAATTCATGTACAGTGGGGCAAAAAAGTATTTAGTCAGCCACCAATTGTGCAAGTTCTCCCACTTAAAAAGATGAGAGATGACTGTAATTTTCAACATAGGTACACTTCAACTATGACAGACAAAATGAGAAAAAAAATCCAGAAAATCACATTGTAGGATTTTTAATGAATTTATTTGCAAATTATGGTGGAAAAAAAGTATTTGGTCACCTACAAACAAGCAAGATTTCTGGCTCTCACAGACCTGTAACTTCTTCTTTAAGAGGCTCCTCTGTCCTCCACTCGTTACCTGCATTAATAGCACCTGTTTGAACTTGTTATCAGTATAAAAGACACCTGTCCAAAACCTCAAACAGTCACACTCCAAACTCCACTATGGCCAAGACCAAAGAGCTGTCAAAATTGTAGACCTGCACCAGGCTGGGAAGACTGAATCTGCAATAGGTAAGCAGCTTGGTTTGAAGAAATCAACTG
Organism: Oncorhynchus kisutch; assembly: GCF_002021735.2. Classification (NCBI taxonomy): domain Eukaryota; kingdom Metazoa; phylum Chordata; class Actinopteri; order Salmoniformes; family Salmonidae; genus Oncorhynchus; species Oncorhynchus kisutch. The sequence continues at coordinate 43,277,986 of NC_034190.2, read as the reverse complement.
TGGGAGCAATTATTAGGAAATGGAAGACATACAAGACCACTGATAATCTCCCTCGATCTGGGGCTCCACGCAAGATCTCACCCCGTGGGGTCAAAATGATCACAAGAACGGTGAGCAAAAATCCCAGAACCACACGGGGGGACCTAGTGAATGACCTGCAGAGAGCTGGGACCAAAGTAACAAAGCCTACCGTCAGTAACACACTATGCCGCCAGAGACTCAAATCCTGCAGTGCCAGACGTGTCCCCCTGCTTAAGCCAGTACATGTCCAGGCCCGTCTGAAGTTTGCTAGAGAGTATTCGGATGATCCAGAAGAAGATTGGGAGAATGTCATATGGTCAGATGAAACCAAAATAGAACTTTTTGGTAAAAACTCAACTCGTCGTGTTTGGAGGACAAAGAATGCTGAGTTGCATCCAAAGAACACCGTACCTACTGTGAAGCATGGGGGTAGAAACATCATGCTTTGGGGCTGTTTTTCTGCAAAGGGACCAGGACGACTGATCCGTGTAAAGGAAAGAATGAATGAGGCCATGTATTGTGAGATTTTGAGTGAAAACCTCCTTCCATCAGCAAGGGCATTGAAGATGAAACGTGGCTGGGTCTTTCAGCATGACAATGATCCCAAACACACCGCCCGGGCAACGAAGGAGTGGCTTCGTAAGAAGCATTTCAAGGTCCTGGAGTGGCCTAGTCAGTCTCCAGATCTCAACCCCATAGAAAATCTTTGGAGGGAGTTGAAAGTCTGTGTTGCCCAGCAACAGCCCCAAAACATCACTGCTCTAGAGGAGATCTAGATGGAGGAATGGGCCAAAATAACAGCAACAGTGTGTGAAAACCTTGTGAAGACTTACAGAAAACGTTTGACCTCTGTCATTGCCAACAAAGGGTAAATAACAAAGTATTGAGATAAACTTTGTTATTGACCAAATACTTATTTTCCACCATAATTTGCAAATAAATTCATTTAAAAATCCTACAATGTGATTTTCTGGATTTTTTTTTCTCATTTAGTCTGTCATAGTTGAAAGTCTGTGTTGCCTAGCAACAGCCCCAAAACATCACTGCTCTAGAGGAGATCTACATGGAGGAATGGGCCAAAATAAAGTGTACCTATGATGAAAATTACAGGCCTCTCATCTTTTAAGTGGGAGAACTTGCACAATTGGTGGCTGACTACATACTTTTTTCCCCACTGTAGCTATATGCCCATGAGAGCAACTTGTATGAACTTTGCAGGCTGTGCCATCATAATTCTGCATCTTCCCAACTACAAAACCAAACACATACAACCTGTGAATATAGCAGGCACCATTGCATAGCTGTAATTCTTTCCGATGACAATCCAAGCAGTGGACCCTTGACAAAACAGGCTTCCACTGCCCATGGTGGTGTCCATTGCATTGTGGTCTAAAGTCGTCCGCATGCTCCCCAGACGAAACAGTTTGTGCATATATTATGACAAGATTGTGACGTTTTTGTTATTTATTTAAAACATTTTTTCTGGAGGCAAGCCGAAGTTTACACCCCTTTGTCGGTGACTGGTTAACAGTAGAGATTCTTCAATAAAGTCTGTTGTCATTCAACGAGAGACAACTTGTTCTCATGTTAATTTTTTCATTGAGAAATACTGAACCAAACATCTTTGTTAGATATAAAATTGTGCGACTAAGATCTCCTCGGCAAACAGCTCAAAATGAATGACAGATTTCTTGAGATATCTTAAACTAATTCTGACCATTTTGGCTAGGGCGTCTCAAAAATGGACAAACAGTACTATTGCATTTTTTCAAGCGAAGGTCTTTTAAAGGAGTATGCCAGCACATTTGTTCGGTTCGAGTAAGCGCCATCCGAACTGAAGCATGCTGACGCCAAAAAAGGTTGATGTAAAAGCCCAATAACAGCACAGTAACCCATCTGAATAATGAACTAGCCTAGATAGCTAGCGAATACCAAAACAGTCCTTGGCAGCTTCTCCCAGTATGGCTACACTCCTGGATTGCCAATGGGTTCACTATTTCGAGTGAGCACGGGAATGACTTATCTTCACAGATTTGATACCGATTATGGAAGACAAGGGACGACGGCTGACTATCTTTGAAGCTTCACTGAAGGGCCATGGTAACCAGTCTAGATGGGTGTAGTGTTTGTGCAACCGAGTGGACTTCACCACTATAGTCATTTTCCACCAAAAAGCCTTCAAATTGGGTCCTCGGCTGAATTACCATCATCAAAACTACTTTTTCTCTCCACATCAGCCTGTGTAGACCCAAGGAATATGGAGGCTTGATGGGCAGTTGGCTGATTAATCAGACTGTGATACAGAATTAAATTGGTATATAGCCTGAAACATAGAAGTGCAAAATCATGGAAATGTTCCTTACAAGACAGAATGTTTACATGGTTTTGCATGTCCAGCTGAAGGACCAACCGCACAGACAACCAGTTTAATTTGATTAAACATTCTGGTTTGTAAGAAACATTTCCACGATTTTGCACTCCTGTTTCAGACTGTATACCAATTCAATAGCGGAAGTGCTCAAAGATGGCAGCCCCAATGCATTTACCACAAATTCCTTGTTTTGCTAAGTTCTCAGTTACTCTTTTTTTGTTTGGTCATTAGCAGAGTATACGTGATTACAATTTTATTTTCAAGACGCGGCCAATTTGAAAATCTAAAAAGTAGATTGTGTGGATTTATTGGCACATTGAACCATATCGCACGCCATAGTTTAAAAACTCAGTAGATGGTGCTAAAACAAAGACATATTGGAATTCTGCCATCTTTATGCACGTTATCCATTGTATCAGTCGGGAGAGGCTATACGGACACGCCTAGTGCCAAAATTGATGACGTATGTTGCACAGCTGAGAGTCAACTGGAGACAAATGGATTCGGTTCAGTCAGTCGTCCTGATGAGCCCTTCCCAGATATAGTTTATGCTGGCTAACTGGCAACCACAGAAGCATGACGCTAGTTCAAACTTGTCAAAGAAAGTGAAGTTTATTTCGATGGGTGAGGGAGAAATAACTTGTAGTATTGGTCACCATCTGGACATCACCATGACATGCCAATTAGCTAACGTTACAGAAAGCCGGTGTGAATGACAGTACAACGGTGTTGTATCGCGGTGCAATTCTCACTGGTGCTTCCCACTGGGCAGCTGTATCATTTATTTGTATTTAACATTTATTTAACCAGGAAAGTCAGTTAAGAACAAATTCTTATTTACAATGACAGAATACCCCAGCCAAACCCTAACCCAGACGATGCTGGGCCAATTGTGTGCCGCCCTATGGGACTCCCAATCACGGCCGGTTGTGATACAGCCAGGGTCTGTAGTGACGCCTCTAGCACTGAGATGCAGTGCCTGCTGCATCACTTGTGGTAGCTAGTGGCCAATTTGTTCCATCCCACTTGATTTTATTTATAGTGGGATAGCAGCCTACATGAGAAATAACTTGTAATATTTATAGTAACCATCTGAATGTCACCGTCAAATGGGGAGAGTTTGCACGCGCTTGCCAGGCACTTCTGTCCTGCAGTAAGGAGTGGAAGGTAGCTAGATCAGAGATGGAGAACTCAGAATATTTTTTTTTATAAATTATTTTGTTGAGAGCTAAGATAGTAGAATACACAAGGTGCAATTTCAAAATTTGGTTGTGCATCAGCAGTTTCTCTTTTGTCAATCAAATAGTTCAGGTCAGCTAAAATGTTTTTAGATTGGTAAGTTAGTCTAGCCAGCTATCTAAACTTGTAGTAATAATGGTCGAATTCTGACCGCAGGCCCCCATTGATTTTGTTAGTCACTCTCCCACCCTATGGAAAAATCTGTAGAATTGCCAGAAATGTGCTTTAAAACTGACAACCATTCTCTCCACCCCATGAAATTAGTCAAAGAAAAGTTGCAGTGTAGAATTGCGGCAAACTTACTTCAGAAGTATTCTCCACACCCCATGTCAAAATGTGTAGAATTGCAATAAATTAACTCTTACAGAGAGATTTTTTTATTTTAATGTTTTGCTCGCATGGTGGGTGAAGGAGAGGCCCAACAAAAGGCTAGGAACAGCTCTGATTGCATGTGTGGGTACAGACCCACGAGTCACTTTGACCCCTCATGATGAACTGAGTAGCCCCTATCCCCAGGTAGCGTAGTGGTTAGAGTATTCGGACAGTAACCGAAAGGTTGCTGGATCAAATTCCCAAGCTGACAAGATAAAGAAAATTGTTCTGCCCCTGAACAAGGCAGTTAAGCCACTGTTCCCCTTCAGGCCATCATTGTAAATACGAATGTTCTTAACTGTTAAATAAATGAACATTTAAAAAGTTGCCCATCCCTGAGCTAGATGGTGTAGCCAATATCAGGCCAGGATAACAGCTAAAGCACATTTATTTGAGTGATTTTCACCAAATTTCTTTGCTTCTTGAAAGTCAAATATCTTGAAACTGACTGAGGATATGCAAAACATTTTGGGACTGTAGGCCAACAATGGACTAACGTCAACAAAAAAAAAGATAGTTTGGATTTTCCCTTTATAATCGGTTTTCTTTTATTTATTGGAAATACTCTGACAAACACGGAAAGTTTCTGAACACTCGAAGTCCCACCTCCGGTAGATAAGTCTCACATTCACGCTGAAGTTTCTAGCCACAGGGGGCTCATTATGACTGACTGAACCGAATCCGTCGTCCCCACTCAACTCTCGCTGCGCGTCATACGTCATCAATTTTGGGCACCCGGGAGTATCTGTATAGTCCCTCCCTTATCAGTCTGATTAATCAGGCAAGATGGGCTGCGTCTCTTCACGTGCTTCCCTCCTTGCGCCTGGTCCGAAACTTACCTGCAATGCTGACCGAGTACGGGAACCGATATTACGTTAACAAAGGCAATAACGAGGTTTGCGCGCAATAAACTAGCTACCCTCTGCAGATGGATCACATTTTACCATGTCAACCATCTAAATTCAGCCGGTAGGGAACGCGGGTTTGCAACATGCTGCACTTGAATTATGACACAAGGCAGCCTCTGTTGGAAATAGTAGAGAAAGGGCACAACCTTTCCGTTCCTTAATCTTCCTCGGTATCTGAAAATTTCTCCTTGGCAACTGTTCAGCCGGTCTCTGGCCGGGTAGCGGTGAATTATTGGAGCTTCTTGTGTCCGTGTGCCCGCTCCTCCGCCGCTCAGATGCTTCTTGTTCCGGCATTATACGGTCTTCACATCCAGTCTGATCGCCATTTTGGTTGGATGTGGCCGAGATGGCGGCTGACCACGAATTTTTCTTGCTTTCGCCGCTCTCCACGTCGAGCTCGCCGGCCTTCAGACACTGTATGTCCGTTTTTCTCTCCACTTTGGAGTTCAGGGCCATTTTTCAGGCACCGTGAGCGTCTTTCGCGGGCAATGTAGTTGGTTACTGCGCCGCTTCACTAACACACTCTCCTTCTCACCCTGTCTCCGCCATTGTGAATGACGTATGCCTTCTTCTCCACCACTGCAAAGCGCTGTCGTCACTCTGTTTACGTTCAAGAAAAGCCGCGCCTCCTACAGGCCCTTAAGTCAAATAGCTTTCTTTGAGACAGCTGCTGGCTGAGCGTCTACCTTTGTGGACAATCGTAGAACTCCTGACTCTCGTAACGGGACTCTGCATATGAGTATGACCAGGTCGTCATGCACCCCACAAATCTGAGTATGTGAGGATGGCTGGAGGTGGGCAACAATAATGCCCCCCACTCACACACACACCTGTAAATTGAAGAATTGTGCATTTTTCAAACACCTGAAACAGGGTTTTCCTGGAATCTAGAGCCATAATCATTATACATCATTCTAAGTAAAACATGTCTATTTTTCTGCATATCTAAGCATACCTCTAGCTGTCTGTATTCCTGATTGGTGTTAATTTTTGAAAAACTAAATATGCTTCTCTGCTAAAATCTGGATAAAAAATGTAAAGGAATGTGAGTCTTTTTCAGTACATTAGGTACTGAAGTAGTTATTGCTTGCTTTTCTAAAGTCTACCAAGCTTGCCAGCTACTCTAACTTGATTCATACCCTGAAATTGCTTGTAGGTAGGTATGTGTTTGGGAGATTGGGAACCTACTGTGTCTGGGCATGCTAAAGACAACTTCATACAATTGCTAAGTGGCTAGTAGTATTACAGGGGGAAAAATTATTAAATATTTTTACCAGTCAAAAGTTTGGACACCTATTCATTCAAGGGTTTTTCTTCATTTTTACTATTTTCTACATTGTAGAATATTAGTGAAGACATCAAAATGATGAAATAACACATGGAATCATGTAACAAAAAGTGTTAAACAAATCCAAATGTATTTTATATTTTAGTTTCTTCAAAGCAGTCACCCTTTGCCTTGACAGCTTTGCACACTCTTTGCATTCTCTCAACCAGCTTCACCTGGAATGGTTTTCCAACAGTATTGAAGGAGTTCCCACATATGCTGATCACTTGTTGGCTGCTTTTCCTTCACTCTGTGGTCCAACTCATCCCAAACCATCTCAATTAGGTTGAGGTCAGGTGATTGTGGAGGCCAGGTCATCTGATGCAGCACTCCACCACTCCCCTTCTTGGTTAAATAGCCCTTACACAGCCTGGAGGTGTGTTGGGTCATTTGTCCTGTTGAAAAACAAATGATAGTGCCACTAAGCGCAAACCAGACGGGATGGTGTATCCTTGCAGAATGCTGTGGTAGCCATGCAGCTTAAGTGTGCCTTGAATTCTAAATAAATCACTTACAGTGTCACCAACAAAGCACCCCCACACCATCACCTCCTCTATGCTTCACGGTGGGAACCACACATGCAGAGATTATCCATTCACCTACTCTGCGTCTCACTGAGACACAGCTGTTGGAACCCAAAATCTCAAATTTAGACTCATCAGACCAAAGGACAGATTTTTACCGGTCTAATGTCCATTGTACTTGATCCTTGGCCCAAGCAGGTCTCTTCTTATTATTGGTGTCCTTTAGTAGTGGTTTCTTTGCAGCAATTTGACCATGAAGGCCTGCTTCACAAAGTCTCCTCTGAACAGTTGATGTTGAGATGTGTCTGTCTGTTACTTGAACTCTGTAAAGCATTTATTTAGGCTGCAATTTCTCAGGCTGGTAACTAATGAACTTATCCTCCGCAGCAGAGGTAACTCTGGGTCTTCCTTTCCTGTGGCGGTCCTCATGAGAGCGAATTTCATCAAAGCGCTTAATGGTTTTTCGCGACTGCACTTGAAGAAACTTTCAAAGTTCTTGAAATGTTCCGTATTGGCTGACCTTCATGTCTTAAAGTAATGATGGACTATTTTTATCTCTTTGCTTATTTGAGCTGTTCTTGCCATAATATGGACTTATACCACTCCTTCCTTGTCACAACACAACTAATTGGCTCAAATGCATTAAGAGGGAAAGAAATTCCACAAATGATCTTTTAACAAGTCACACCTGTTAATTGAAATGCATTCCAGGTGACTACCTCATGAAGCTGGTTGAGAGAATGCCAAGAGTGTGCAAAGCTGTCATAAAGGCAAAGGGTGGCTACTTTGAAGAACCTCAAAAATAAAATACATTTTGATTTATTTAACACTTTTTTGGTTACTACATGATTCCATATGTGTTATTCCCCAGTTTTGATGTCCTCACTATTATTCTACAATGTCGAAAATGGTAAAAATAAAGAAACCCCTTGAATGAATAGGTGTGTTCAAACTTTTGACTGGTACTGTATATATAGGATCTGAAGGGGCATGTGCCACCTATCGGCATGATGCCTCTGAGTTTGACTATATTTATTTCTTCTTTACAGATAGCATGTTCCACTCAAAATAAATGTACACAATTTTTCACTAAAGGATTATTATAGAAATATTTACAAAATCATATATTGTCAAATTAAACTGTTCTTGTATGTAAAGTTATGCTTTTATACCATCTGTCACACGTGGTAACTTAGTGGCATAAAGAGACATTTGTTTGAATCAGAGGAATGTCCATAGATAGTATAGGCCTAATAACTCCCTGACCTATCCGCTTTCAGTCTGACATTGGATATACAAAGAGTGGTGGTCAGAGTGGGAAAAGCTCATTTTGTTTTGTCTGGCCTATTTAATTGAGATCATGCATCCAAAATGACATCTGACAAAGCCTACTATAAGAACAAAAATGGACATATTTTCTCAGATTTAATACAATGGTTCACCACCAGAGAACAGCAAAGCATGCACATCTTGTTATACATTGTCCAATGTCATATGATGTGTGCACAATGGGTGAAATGGATTTTAATGTTAGTAGATGAAAATAGAAGTGTTACTGAACCCAGTTCTTAAAGTTCAGTTTAAATGTTTAATGACAAAATTGAAAGTTTCCCAGCCACAGTGCCACCTGTAGACAGTTGACAAGGTCCTGGTTGACCATGAGCTCAGCAGTGTTGACCAAGTGTTGAGGAGAGAAAAGTTTGTATTGTGAGACAGAGGTGAGTTTATCGATAGTGGTAGGCTGAAGGCAGTCATGGTTTACAGTACGAGATGATCTATTGGGAGCAGGGTGGAGTGAGACCAAAGAGAGTTAATGTTGCTACCAGTAGTATAGTTGAAAGACCAGTTGCAACGTGAGCCACGATGCAGGTAGCGGAGTCTACGTAGGATGTATGATGAGCGGGCAAGGATAAGTACATCAGAGGAGAGCCAATAGTTATATTTCAGGTGGCGAAGATCAAGGGGGGAATAGTATTTGGTCTTGAAAAAACACGGAGGGGGAAACCATAGTAACCAGAGCATCGTACAAACAGGAGGCACAGAGAGGAGCCAGTGATGTGATTTATAGATCCAAGAAAACATCAGATAAATCCACACAGAAACCACCACAGTAGGCAAAGCAGCAAGCAACTAACCTACTTTATCCAGCTAGCACTTAGAACCCACAGTCAAAACACATCTGAAACACAACCTTTGCCAGCAGAGCAAAAGCAAAGAGAGAACGGAAACGTCCTCAATGAGATTGACGGCTGGAGCTCACACAATGGCAAAAGAGTGGAGGCTGGGTTACAATAACGAAAGCCAGGGAGAGAAGCGCTTCAGGGGAGAGGCTGTAGAGCTAGCCGGTGAACAAGCAGGGAGGAGGCGGGAGGTACACCAGGCCACGGGAAAGCCAAGGAGGGTAATCCGACAGGTATTCCAGAGGGAGCTATTTGGCGAGGGAAATTCAAAATAGATAAATTCCCAAAGCAATAATCCATAGGTGGGTCAGAGAACCATGATTACAGCAATCAGAGGAAGACTGCATGCTGGTATGTGGTCACAGCAGCGCAGTCCAGACTCAGAGGTAGGCTAACTAGAAAGCTAGCTTACACTAATTTCCAAGGTTGTAAGAGTCACAAAACTCCAGTAGGCTTAAAAGTGGACAAAAACAACAGGCCGGAAAATAGACAAAACAAACGCTTAACGAAAAACAGACAAGTAAACACTGCTACTATACAGGTACCAGGGAGAAGCGGCAGCCAAGTACGATGGTAGCAGATACTCTCGCCCAGAAATTACCTCACAGTGACACATTAGAAAGTAGCAGGTATTATACCATTTGGAAGGTCTTACTTGGGGAATGAGCCATTGTGCTTGTTGCATTTCAGAAGGCTCTATTCAGTCATGTACTATGTGTCCTCGTCTTCATCCTAGTTCTTCTGATTGGTCATCCTGCCTCTGTCTCGTGTTAACCTGTCACTCCAGGTAGGGTTAACAAACCAGAGGCTTATACTACAGAGCAGCTTCAATTAGTTAGCCAGCTAACTTGGATAAAGGTTCAGAATTTTTTTTTTTTTTTTTTAAAGATATTTGTTTTTGATTGAGTCATTTCATGCATATCTAAGTTTAGATTCTTAATGAACCAGAAAGTCAATAGTTATTTCTGGATGCTCATCAAACTTAGCTGGCTAACTCATTGATTCTGGTTTGTAGTATACCCCTGTGGAAAGTACTAACTTGAGCTGGTGGAGATTATGTTTAACAGTCTTCCTTCTCTGTTCATCTACTTGTATTTGGACAACTACAAATACTTAGGTGTCTGGTTAGACTGTAAACTCTCCTTCCAGACCCATATCAAACATCTCCAATACAAAGTTAAATCTAGAATTGGCTTCCTATTTCGCAACAAAGCATCCTTCAGTCATGCTGCCAAACATACCCTTGTAAAACTGACCATCCTACCAATCCTCGACTTTGGCGATGTCATTTACAAAATAGCCTCCAATACCCTACTCAACAAATTGGATGCAGTCTATCACAGTGCAATCCGTTTTATCACCAAAGCCCCATATACTACCCACCATTGCGACCTGTACGCTCTCGTTGGCTGGCCCTCGCTTCATACTCGTCGCCAAACCCACTGGCTCCATGTCATCTACAAGACCCTGCTAGGTAAAGTCCCCCCTTATCTCAGCTCGCTGGTCACCATAGCATCTCCCACCTGTAGCACACGCTCCAGCACGTATATCTCTCTAGTCACCCCCAAAACCAATTATTTCTTTGGCCGCCTCTCCTTCCAGTTCTCTGCTGCCAATGACTGGAACGAACTACAAAAATCTCTGAAACTGGAAACACTTATCTCCCTCACTAGCTTTAAGCACCAACTGTCAGAGCAGCTCACAGATTACTGCACCTGTACATAGCCCACCTATAATTTAGCCCAAACAACTACCTCTTTCCCAACTGTATTTCATTTTAATTTATTTATTTATTTTGCTCCTTTGCACCCCATTATTTTTATTTCTACTTTGCACATTCTTCCATTGCAAAACTACCATTCCAGTGTTTTACTTGCTATATTGTATTTACTTCGCCACCATGGCCTTTTTTGCCTTTACCTCCCATCTCACCTCATTTGCTCACATTGTATATAGACTTGTTTATACTGTATTATTGACTGTATGTTTGTTTTACTCCATGTGTAACTCTGTGTCGTTGTATCTGTCGAACTGCTTTGCTTTATCTTGGCCAGGTCGCAATTGTAAAGGAGAACTTGTTCTCAACTTGCCTACCTGGTTAAATAAAGGTAAAATAAAAATATATATATATAAATTGATCTGGGCCACCGATTTAGGTAACACTTTACAATAAGGTTCTATTTGTACAGGGTTTATGAAGGATTTGTAATTACAATTACAACAGTTATTTAATCAATTGTTAATGCATTATAAACCATTAATAAATGGGTTAAAACACATTTCTCAAATTACTGTGATAGCCAGTCAGTGCTTGCCACATAGTGAGCCACTATTTACCTCCAGCTAATAACCATTTATAAATGCATAATGTGCGCATAATATTGAACCCTTATGTATCATCATGGAACCTTACTTTCAATGGTTATTTTCTCACTTTTGGGTGTGGTGCATTGTTGCACTGTCCCAGGAACAGAAATGGTTGGTTTTCAGAACAATGGTCAAGTGCCATGATGTGTCTTGCCCCATGTTTGAAACCCTGATGATGCATTGGTACACTTATTTATTACAGAAATTAACGCTCAAGGTTTCAATACATATTATTGGTGTGATTCGTAGGTTTCTGAAAAATGCATCCGACTGTGAGATCTGTCCATCTGTGAAACGTGCTTGAAATAAAGACGACCTGGAACGTGCCCAGAATGTTGAATTGACACTTACATCATGTGACAGTGCCTCGTAAATAATCAGTACGACGTGGCTATAAGAAGTGTTCAAAATCCAGACAAGAGATTGCGTGAAAAAAACGTTGTTCAAAGGATACAGGGTAGAGAGGGTGAATTCGCGATGCAATTTGTTTCACCTTTGAATACAGAAATTCTGCTGGATTTAGCACGCTGCTCAGCTAGCACCTCTGTCCTACCTATAGTAGCTGGCTAGGAAACGTTAGCTAGCTAGCATTAGGTACATTTTAAAACGTATTTTTCAATATGGACGTTTTAACACGATATGATCCTTGGCATGATATACCTTAATAGATCACATTTGTTAGCTAGTTAGCTAACATCGACATGATATTCCATACAATTTGTTTAGAATGTTTTTTTTTTTATTAGCATGGTAGCTAGCTAGCTATCTATCCTTTGAACTCATGTTCAGTCTCTAGCTAGGTAGCTGGTAAATTTGCTATCATCCTTTGTCAGCCCACTACAATTAGTGGTTCCAATTTTAAGACGAATTTACTAGTTTATTATAAAAATTGTGATAACTAGCTAACCCCTTTCAGCTGTGGTAGCTAGCTATTAGTGTTAGCAAGTTATTAGCTAGCAGTGGATAACATAACTAGCTAAACCTAAATGGTAGAATTTATGAGAGTAGAGTAATGTAGCTATTGTCTATGCTAAATTGTCATAAATTCCTCTTCCCTCCCACACATTCCCATAAGGTCTGACTCAAGAATGGGAAAATTCTTAAGAAAGAAACTGATGAAGACACAACAGAAGGGGCCATGGGGCGCTGTGTTGTATTTTAAATAGTTAAATCTGTTATCAATTTCTATTCTGACTTGTAATGTTAAAAAAGGTAGAGAAAATGAACTCCTGTTTCTCTGAATTAGCTAGGCTCACGTTGATAAACTACACAGATTTGAGTCACTGCAATTAAAATTGTTTTCCCAATGTATCCTTCAATTCAATTGTTTTCACTATGTATTGCATGTTTGAGGAGATGATATACTGTTAAACATGTTTGTAACTTAATATTAATAAATTGCCAGAAGGTTTCCACTTTTAAGCTATATTTTTTAAAGTTATAAATATTGGTAGGCTTAACTCGTTAATAAATGGTCAATAGGTTTTGACTTTAAAGGTTAAAGATCTGTCATTGAAAGCAAATCTAAGAAGTGGTAGATATGTTCTATGTGTGCATTTTTTTTTATTTAACCTTTATTTAACTAGGCAAGTCAGTTAACAACACGTTCTTATTTTCAATGACAGCCTAGGAACAGTGAGTTAACTGCCTTGTTCAATGGCAGAAAGACAGATTTTTACTTTGTCAGCTCGGGGATTCGACCTGCAACCTTCAGTTGCAGGCCCAACGCTCTAACCACCAGGCTACCTGCCACCCATACTTCTATGCTTCCCATTCTTAAGTTTCTTTTTGTACACCAGCTTCAAACAGTTGAAAATACAATATTTTTGGTTATGGGAAGCATATTTCACAGTGGTTTAGATGGTACAATGATTCTCTAAACAATGACTGCTTGTTTTGCCACATTAACTGAAATTAGGCAAACTATTAGAATTTTTGCAACCAGGAAATGGCAGTGATTTCTGTATATTGCACCTTTGAAGGTATCATTTTAGCAGTTATAAATGTTGATAACTCAGTTATGTGTATAGGTCTGTCACTTTAAAATAGGATATACTTTTAGCAGTTATACATGTGGGGAAATAATTTCGACATGATTTGAGAGTTCTCTCAGAGCTTAGACATTTGGTACTCATCACTGCTGGGTACTCATCACCACATACATGAGTGAAGATTCAACACTTTGTTAAACATGTTTAGTCAATGAATGGTGGGTATGAAGATCAAAACATTTAACGTTGTGAGAGGATTTCTCCACTGTTTCACCAACCGAAGGTATTAGGGTTACCATTTCACACCAGTGTTCACCATACTTAGGCTATCACAGAGAAGTGGTAAGTATGTGTTGATATAATCTGGTAAGCGGTAATGATGATGATTGAATAATGTCCTGAATGTAAATTTGGCCTGGGCATCAGGGCAAAGGTTGGTCAAGACACATGAAAACCAACCTCTTCAGTTCCTGGGACAAAAATTTAGAGAAAAAAAGGTGGGAAAATAACTATTGTTCCACTGTACAACTAGAAAATGAGGATGCATAAGGGTTGATATGATAAACATTTGTAAGTGCATTTATAAATGGTTAATAAGTGGAGGTAAATATTGGCTGACCATTTGGCAAACATTCACAAGTGACGGCACTCTTGACCAATGCGATATAACCATTAATGTAATTATAACCCTTTTACAAATGGAACCTTATTGTAAAAGTGTTACCCAGATGGGTAAACTACCAGGAACCATACACATTTTGACATTGCATTTTAGTCATTTAGCAGATGCTCTTATTGAGATCGACTTAGTGCATTCATCTTAAAGTTGCCAAGAGAGACAACTGCAAAGATCACAGTCATTCTGACATACACGTGATCCACCATCAGCTTCTAATACCAAACGGGCCTCAGAAGAGAGAGCAGTGGAGTTATGTTGCAGTATGTTATGTGAGTGTGTATGGACTCATCACATACACAAAAAACTGGAGAATGCATTGAAAATATAAAGCTGTACAGTATATTCACATGCTCAATGGTTGTGTTCTGCATGAAATAGCTGCTCCAGTTCTCATTGGTGTTAGGCAGTTACCAGGGACTTAGAATATTACAGTAGATAGATGCATCATAAGGACTAAACAAGGCATGGGTTTGGTATATTATGTGTGGTATATTATGTGTTGGGTATTGGACATTGAAAACGACATCAGCTGTGAAGCCTGGATAACATTTTCAGGATAAAAAAAGCTGAAATTCAACAGTTATCAAGCCTCTTACTGTAAGTTTAGCATGCAATGGCCATTCAAAGTTCAATAGTTAAAGGTATAATGGATGACAGCATTGCAGATTAACTCATGGAAACATTCTATCTTCACGACCTACTGGAGGACTGTTTCTTATCAAAACTCAGATTTGTTTAATGTTTACCTTCACTCAACAGGCTGTGTTTCTCATTATCTTTAGTGGGTCACACACACTCAGCTCCCAAATCGCATCTATTTATATATCCCCAGCTATTTATATGTGATGTTTAAAATATATTAAAAAACGTCCTCTCACTGTCAACTGCGTTTATTTTCAGCAAACTTAACATGTGTAAATATTTGTATGAACATAACAAGAATCAACAACTGAGACATAAACTAAACAAGTTCCACAGACATGTGACTAAATATCATAATTTGTCCCTGAACAAAGGGGGGAGCGGGGGGTCAAAATCAAAAGTAAGTCCGTATCTGGTGTGGCCACCAGCTGCATTAAGTACTGCAATGCATCTCCTCCTCATGGACTGCACCAGATTTGCCAGTTCTTGCTGTGAGATGTTACCCCACTCTTCCACGAAGGAAGTTCCCGGACATTTCTGGGGGGAATGGCCCTAGCTCTCACCCTCCATCCAACAGGGCCCAGATGTCCTCAATGGGATTGAGATCCGGGCTCTTTGCTGGCCATGGTAGAACACTGACATTCCTGTCTTGCAGGAAATCACACACAGAACGAGCAGTATGGCTGGTGGCATTGTCTTGCTGGAGGGTCATGTCAGGATGAGCCTGCAGGAAGGGTACCATATGAGGGAGGACGATGTCTTCCCTGTAACGCACAGCGTTGAGTTTGCATGCAATGACAACAAGCTCAGTCCGGTGATGCTGTGAAACATCGCCCCAGACCATGACGGACCATACAACTCCAAATCGATCCCGCTCCAGAGTGCAGCCCTCGGTGTAACGCTCAATTCTTCGACGATAAACGCAAATCCGACCATCACCCCATGTGAGACAAAACCGTGACTCGTCAGAGAAGAGCACTTTTTACCAGTCCTGTCTGGTCCAGCGACGGTGGATTTGTGCCCATAGGCGATGTTGTTGCCGGTGATGTCTGGTGAGGACCTGCCTTACAACAGGCCTACAAGCCCTCTCTCAGCCTATTGTGGATAGTCTGAGCACTGATGGAGGGATTGTACATTCCTGGTGTAACTCAGGCAGTTGTTGTTGCCATCCTGTACCTGTCCCGAAGGTGTGATGTTCGGATGTACCGATGCTGTGCAGGTGTTGCTACACGTGGTCTGCCACTGCGAGGACAATCAGCTGTCCGTCCTGTCTCCCTGTAGCTCTGTCTTAGGCGTCTCACAGTACGGACATTGCAATTTATTACCCTGGCCACATCTGCATTCCTCAATCCTCCTTGCAGCACGCAGATGATCAGGGACCCTGGGCATCTTTCTTTTGGTGTTTTTCAGAGTCAGTAGAAAGTCCTCTTTAGTGTCCTAAGTTTTCATAACTGTGACCTTAATTGGCTACTGTCTGTAAGCTGTTAATGAACACTGAAAACAAAACAATAAACAACCAACGAACAGTCCTGTAAGTTGCAACACAACACTAAACAGAAATTAACCACCCACAAAACACAATGGAAAACAGGCTACCTAAATATTTTTCTCAATCAGGGACAACGATTGACAGCTGCCTCTGATTGAGAACCATATCAGGCCAAACACAGAAATAGAAAATCATAGACAAACTAACATAGACAACCCACCCAACTCACGCCCTGACCATACTAAAACAAAATACAAAACAAAGGAACTAAGGTCAGAACGTGACAGTTATACTCACAGACAATATTTTGACAGTTTTGGAAACTTTAGAGTGTTTTCTATCCTAATCTGACAATTATATGCATATTCTAGATTCTGGGCCTGAGAAATAGGCAGTTTCATTTGGATACGTTTTTCATCTAAACATCAAAATACTGCCCCCTACACTCAAAAGGTTAACAGGCTTTTCTCGTCGAAACCCTAACACGTTCAAAAAGTGAATACTTGACCAATATTTCTAACATAAGAATGTGGGGAATGGTCAGAGATGGCTCTGTAGAAAATTAATGTCATATATGTTTTTATTTTGTGATGTCATTAAAACGGTTAGCAATTAAATACTGTAACTTGGAAAGTATATCCCTTTATCTGTCAAGATTCCATCCTTAATGTTGTATTTTAAATATGATCAATATGAAATTATTTTTGTTAAGATAGGAATGGGATTTTAGGAGCCATAAGAGAATCTCTCCTATAAACTGTGCATAGTAATAGCCATGCCCCAAGTGAGGTCAGACTGAGGGATCCACCATTTCAAGAGAATGCATAAAAGGAAATTGGTAACAGAAATGAACATTAGACCAGAAAACATGGTTCGAAATGGTTGGAACTTTGAACCTCAACACGAGGTGAAGAAAATAAGCTATTCTCCCAGACCAGAGAGGCATGTAGAGCTGCAGCTCACGTCCAGAGAGCTTTGAACTTTGAATATCAACACAAGGAAGAGGCGAGAAGCTCACCTCTCAGACAATCACTGGTATGGCTGATTAGCTGTTCAAAATCAAATATCTAGAAAAGCGCATTTAAGTGGGAACATCCTACTACTCTAATAAAATCACTGTATCCTACTATGCTCATCACCAATGGGATCCGTCGACACGGCTGGCTAGCCTTTCCAAGGAGCATCTTCCATAGTGAACAATAGTAGAAGATGGGAAAGGGGAGACCCCTCTCGGACAATTAGAGCCATACAAGCATGCCACTGAAAGGCCAACAACCTTCCTAAGGAGGGCTGGTTCCGACAGAGAAATGGCGAATGAAGGCATAACGTCACGTAAATACATTCATGATTTCCCAAACGGGCGTTGGTTCATGTGCAAAGTATATGATTACTCTGAGAATAGTTTAAAAAATGAATCAACGATAAGTGTCTTTTCCTCTCTCTTGCCCCCTTCATTTTGTTGTGTAACAAGCCGCCATTTGTTGTGTTAGTCCGCTAGGGACCTTCTCTCATGTATTAAGTGTGTATGTGTCACGAGCATTGTTGTAAGAATCGGACCAAAATGCAGTGTGGTTTGGGTTCATCATCTTTATTACGTGGACCGGCAAAAAACAATAAAGAACAAAACGAACGTGAAGCTATGCAGTGCTCAAGACAACTATACACAAACAAGATCCCACAACAAACAGGTGGGAAAAGCTGCCTAAATATGATCCCCAATCAGAGACAACGATAGAAGGCTGCCTCTGATTGGGAACCATACCAAGCCAACCTAGAAACAAAGAAACTAGAATGCCCACCCTAGTCACACCCCGACCTAACCGAAATAGAGAATAAAGGATGTCTAAGGTCAGGGCGTGACAGCCCCCCCCCCCCCCCCCCCCCCCCAAAAAGGTGCGGACTCCGGCCGCAAAACCTGACTCTATAGGGGAGGGTCCGGGTGGGCATCTGGCCTCGGTGGTGGCTCCTGTGCGGGATGTCGACCCGCTCCGCTCGCGGATCCGCCCGCTTCGGTGGCAACTCTGGTGCGGGGATCGTCGCCAGAAGCTCCGGCCCATGGATCGTCGCCGGAGGAACCGGACCGTGGATCATCGCCGGGGACTCCGGACGATGTATTGTCCCCAGAGGAACCCGGGCCGTTGATCGTTGCCGGAAGCTCCGGCCCGGAGATCGTCGCTGGAGGATCCGGACTGTGGATCGTCGCCGGAGGAACTGGACCGTGAATCGTCGCCAGAGGAACCCTTGCAAGAAACTAGGAACCCTTGCAAGAGGCTCAGGAACGGGAACCTTCACAAGGAGTCTCTGGACTAGGAACCCTCACTGGAGGCTCTTGACTGGGAACCCTCGCAGGAGGCTCCGGACCATGGATCATCATTGGAGGGTCCGGGCCTTGAATCATCACTGGAGGCTCCGGGCCATGGATCATTACTGGAGGCTCCGGACTGTGAACCATCGCTGGAGGCCTGGTGAGTGGAGCTGGCACAGGGTGTACCAGGCTGGGGAGACGCACTGGAGGCCGGGTGCGTGGAACCTGCACAGGATGTACTGGGCTGGGGAGACGCACAGGAGGCCTGGAGAGTGGAGCCGGCACAGGACGTACCGGGCTGGGGAGATGCACTGGAGGTCTGGAGTTTAGAGCTGCCACAAAGTATCCTGGACAGATGACAACCTTTGCACGGCAAGTGCGGGGAGCTGGCACAGGATGTACCGGTATATGGAGGCGCACTGGAGACACGGTGCGTAGAACCAGCACAGGACGTACTGGGCCGTGGAGGCGCACTGGAGGTCTGGAGCGTAAAGCTGGCGCAACGTATCCTGGACAGATGACAACCTTCGCACGGCAAGAGTGGGGAGTTGGCACAGAACGTACCGGGCTGTGGAGGCGCACTGGAGACACGGTGCAAAGAACCGGCACACATTGTACCGGAACGATGACACTCTCCTCAAAGTGAGTGGGGAGAGCTGGCACAGGTGACATCGGGCGGCTAACACGCTCCTCAGGGCAACTGTCTTGCCTCTCCAGCCAAACCAACAGCTCTTCCGCTTCACTCTCTTCACATTTCGCCAACCACTCCTCGAAGGTCTCTATCTCACCCCTCCGTTCACTCTCTCTCAATCTATCCAACACTTCCACCATGGTCTCTGACTCACCCCTCAGCGTCGCAGACCACCCCGTGTGCCACCCCAAAACTTTTTTGAGGCTGCTTCTTGGGCCTAAGTCGTGGCCGCGAACCCCTGTGTCGTAGCTGTCCCTCCTTCGCTGCTTCCGCCTGCTCGATTCGGTCCTACGTAGCAACATTTGAAATTGTGTTTTCGACATTTGAAAAAAGTAGAGACTCAGACCCACAAAATGGTATATCATACACTATAGTTGAGGAACAACGGGAAAGTAATTCTGCTTTGTAAGTTGATAAACTTGTAACCTCACTTTTGAATGTACTAAACAACCAAAGATTTCAAGACTAAAGGCTGGTTTATACAATGAGTGTGTTCATAAATTAAATCTGGAGTGCCAGAGTGTGCTCTGGGTGTTGTCATATTGCCCATTAGTAAATTCAGAGCATTTCGCTCTCGGAGCACACAGGACGCTGTCACGTTCTGACCTTAGTTCTTTTATTATGTCTTTGTTTTAGTATGGTCAGGGCGTGAGTTGGGTGGGTGGTCTATGTTCGTTTTTCTATGATTTGGGATTGCTGTGTTCGGCCTGGTATGGTTCTCAATCAGAGGCAGCTGTCAATCGTTGTCCCTGATTGAGAATCATACTTAGGTAGCTTGGTTTAACTTTTGAGTTGTGGGTGTTTGTTTCCTGTTGTAATGTTTGTTTCACATTTCAGGACTGTTTCAGTTTTCGTTTGTATCATTCATTTTGTTATTTTGTATTTTTTAGTGTTCAGGTTAATTAACTAAAATGGACACATACGACGCTGCACATTGGTCCGATCTCTCCTACTCCTGATCAGAGAAGGAAGAAGAAACCCGTTACAGACGCTCTGGACGAAAAGTAGGGTTGATCCGAGTGTTCTGACTTAACAACAGCAGTCAAAAACTCAAGCTAACTGACTTACGTTGGCTAGCTTTCAAGCTACTCCCAGACACAAATGAGAGAACAGCTCACTCTGACCATTTCATTCATCCTAGCAGAGCTGGTTAGGCTGTTTTTATATTATCCAGAGCGTTGGTGACTGCAACTGTCTTGTTACACTTCAGAGCAGTTTTTGACATTATTGATCATAGTCTGCTGCTGGAAAAACTTGGCTTTACACCCCCTGCTATGATGTGGATAAAGTGTTACTTGTCTAACAGAACACAAAGGGTGTTAGTTAATGGAAGCCTCTCAAATATAAACCAGGTAGAATCAGGAATTCCCCAAGGTACTGTTTAGGCTCTTTGCTTTTTAAATGTTTTAATAACGACATACCACTGACTTGAGTAAAGCCAGAGTGTCTATGTATGCGGATGACTCAACACAATACACGTCAGCTACTACAGCGACTGCACTCAACAAAGAGCTGCAGTTAGTTCCAAAGTGGGTGGCAAGGAAAAGGGTAGCTCTAAATATTTCTAAAACTAAAAGCATTGTATTTGGAACAAAACACTCACTAAACCCTAAACCTCAACTAAATATTGTAATGAATAATGTGGAAATTGAGCAAGCTGAGATGAATAAACTGCTTGGAGTAACCCTAGATTGTAAACTGTCATGGTCAAAACATATTGATGCAGTAGTAGCTCAGATGGGGAGAAGTCTGTCTATAATAAAGCGATGCTCTGCCTTCTTAACAACACTATCAACAAGGCAGGTCCTACAGGCCCTAGTTTTGTCGCACCTTGACTACTTTTCAGTTGTGTGGTCAGGTGCCACAAAAAATGCCAGCTCATTATAGACAGAAGCGTGCTACATGGCAGACCAATCAGAACTCTCGGAAAGTCCAGCCCACTTATTATCTCAGCCAATCATGGCTAATGGGAAGGTTGCTGACTTTTTCCATGGCTAAACCAACTAAGGTCGTAATTCAAGTTTGTTATTAAGGCACATGAAAGTTCACATGTCCCAGAAGGCATTTCTGCCCAAAAACGCATTTTGATTTAAAAAAAGTTTCAGTCCAAATGGTGCTCCTGTGAAGTAGTGATGTGCGACATATGCCTAGTTTCCTGAAACGAGTCACATGTAATCATACTTTTCATTATTACAAGTAGTGAAAGTAAAGTAAATAAAGTATTCCACCTGAAAGGTTAGACGTGTCATTCTGAAATGTAAACGTAATTATTCATCTGAATACATTGGAACAACATTTTCCACAGATCTTTCCACTCGATTTGGACACTTTGTCTGACTTTGAACAACTAAGAGAAGTGGCTGTATTATCAATCATATTATTAATTTGTAAAGTTGAATTGACCCATTATGTCTCTATCGGTTCGTAAAAACTCCTGCAGCAGCACACCACAAACAATCGCTTGGTCAGTGGCCATGCTGACAGTGTTCCCCAACCAACTGGTTGTTCAGTACAGTACCATTTACGTTCAACTGAACGTTCCAGAACATAAAAATGTACTGAACGCAGCACAGGACAGGACTGAAGGATTGCAACAAAGAGTATTTATATACTGTCGTTGCCTCTATTTGGATTGGTGGATACATATTTGATGAGGGTTGTTGTGAAGCATGGGGGTGGAAACATCATGCTTTGGGGCTGTTTTTCTGCAAAGGGACCAGGATGACTGATTCGTGTAAAGGAAAGAATGAATGGGGCCATGTATCGTGAGATTTTGAGTGAAAACCTCCTTCCATTAGCAAGGGCATTGAAGATAATAAGTTCATAAAAAATCCTACAATGTGATTTTCTGGATTTATTTTCCTAATTTTGTCTGTCATAGTTGAAGTGTACCTATGATGAAAATTACAGGCCTCTCTCATCTTTTTAAGTGGGAGAACTTGCACAATTGGTGGCTGACTAAATACTTTTTTGCCCCACTGTATATATGATTTAGGTCAACCACTTGCGTCTTGCAAAGGACTGTTTTTATTTGGAACTAGTAAGAACCTTTCTTTTTGTGAGAACCCGATTCATGTGAATGTAGTTTAATATTCTTCATATAGTCACTGTGATAGTAAATTTCTGTTTTTTCTATTAATGCCAGGGGAATCCGTAATAATTTGAAAAGGAAATCTTTATTTTTATATTGTACGTGTAAGAGTGCCGACTTTTATTTCATTCAAGAAACTCATGTGTGTTCCACAGATACTGCGTTTTGGAAGTGTCAATGGGGGAATGATATTTGGTTTTCATTTGGTACTAAATCGGTCAGCATGTGGCACTATTTTAAAAGGCAACTTTAAGGGTCATATATTGAGTCATGAAGCAGATAATACAGGGAGATGGATTATACTATTGGTAGATGTCAATCACATTCAATTCATTGTTGTAAATACTTATGCTTCCAATAACAAGTCAAGTAACTGTATTTTATTTAGAGACTTTGAGAGGAAAATAAGTAAAATTATGTCTAAATTTCCATTGGCCAAAGTAATATGGGGTGGAGATTTTAATAATGGTATTACATGATCATCTCAAATCAAATCAAATTTTATTTGTCACATACACATGGTTAGCAGATGTTAATGCGAGTGTAGCGAAATGCTTGTGCTTCTAGTTCCGACAATGCAGTAATAACCAACAAGTAATCTAACTAACAATTCCAAAACTACTGTCTTATACACAGTGTAAGGGGATAAAGAATATGTACATAAGGATATATGAATGAGTGATGGTACAGAGCAGCATAGGCAAGATACAGTAGATGATATCGAGTACAGTATATACATATGAGATGAGTATGTAAACAAAGTGGCATAGTTAAAGTGGCTAGTGATACATGTATTACATAAGGATGCAGTCGATGATATAGAGTACAGTATATACGTATGCATATGAGATGAATAATGTAGGGTAAGTAACATTATATAAGGTAGCATTGTTTAAAGTGGCTAGTGATATATTTACATCATTTCCCATCAATTCCCATTATTAAAGTGGCTGGAGTTGAGTCAGTGTCATTGTCAGTGTGTTGGCAGCAGCCACTCAATGTTAGTGGTGGCTGTTTAACAGTCTGATGGCCTTGAGATAGAAGCTGTTTTTCAGTCTCTCGGTCCCAGCTTTGATGCACCTGTACTGACCTCGCCTTCAGGATGATAGCGGGGTGAACAGGCAGTGGCTCGGGTGGTTGATGTCCTTGATGATCTTTATGGCCTTCCTGTAACATCGGGTGGTGTAGGTGTCCTGGAGGGCAGGTAGTTTGCCCCCGATGATGCGTTGTGCAGACCTCACTACCCTCTGGAGAGCCTTACGGTTGAGGGCGGAGCAGTTGCCGTACCAGGTGGTGATACAGCCCGCCAGGATGCTCTCGATTGTGCATCTGTAGAAGTTTGTGAGTGCTTTTGGTGACAAGCTGAATTTCTTCAGCCTCCTGAGGTTGAAGAGGCGCTGCTGCGCCTTCTTCACGATGCTGTCTGTGTGAGTGGACCAATTCAGTTTGTCTGTGATGTGTATGCCGAGGAACTTAAAACTTGCTACCCTCTCCACTACTGTTCCATCGATGTGGATAGGGGGGTGTTCCCTCTGCTGTTTCCTGAAGTCCACAATCATCTCCTTAGTTTTGTTGACGTTGAGTGTGAGGTTATTTTCCTGACACCACACTCCGAGGGCCCTCACCTCCTCCCTGTAGGCCCTCGTCGTTGTTGGTAATCAAGCCTACCATTGTTGTGTCGTCCGCAAACTTGATGATTGAGTTGGAGGCGTGCGTGGCCACGCAGTCGTGGGTGAACAGGGAGTACAGGAGAGGGCTCAGAACGCACCCTTGTGGGGCCCCAGTGTTGAGGATCAGCGGGGAGGAGATGTTGTTGCCTACCCTCACCACCTGGGGGCGGCCCGTCAGGAAGTCCAGTACCCAGTTGCACAGGGCGGGGTCGAGACCCAGGGTCTCGAGCTTGATGACGAGCTTGGAGGGTACTATGGTGTTGAATGCCGAGCTGTAGTCGATGAACAGCATTCTCACATAGGTATTCCTCTTGTCCAGATGGGTTAGGGCAGTGTGCAGTGTGGTTGAGATTGCATCGTCTGTGGACCTATTTGGGCGGTAAGCAAATTGGAGTGGGTCTAGGGTGTCAGGTAGGGTGGAGGTGATATGGTCCTTGACTAGTCTCTCCAAGCACTTCATGATGCTCAGTTACCTTAGCTTTCTTGGGAACAGGAACAATGGTGGCCCTCTTGAAGCATGTGGGAACAGCAGACTGGTATAGGGATTGATTGAATATGTCCGTAAACACACCGGCCAGCTGGTCTGCGCATGCTCTTAGGGCGCGGCTGGGGATGCCGTCTGGGCCTGCAGCCTTGCGAGGGTTAACACGTTTAAATGTCTTACTCACCTCGGCTGCAGTGAAGGAGAGACCGCATGTTTTCGTTGCAGGCCGTGTCAGTGGCACTGTATTGTCCTCAAAGCGGGCAAAAAAGTTATTTAGTCTGCCTGGGAGCAAGACATCCTGGTCTGTGACTGGGCTGGATTTCTTCCTGTAGTCCGTGATTGACTGTAGACCCTGCCACATGCCTCTTGTGTCTGAGCCGTTGAATTGAGATTCTACTTTGTCTCTGTACTGACACTTAGCTTGTTTGATAGCCTTGCGGAGGGAATAGCTGCACTGTTTGTATTCGGTCATGTTACCAGACACCTTGCCCTGATTAAAAGCAGTGGTTTGCGCTTTCAGTTCCACACGAATGCTGCCATCAATCCACGGTTTCTGGTTAGGGAATGTTTTAATCGTTGCTATGGGAACGACATCTTCAACGCACGTTCTAATGAACTCGCACACCGAATCAGCGTATTCGTCAATATTGTTATCTGACGCAATACGAAACATGTCCCAGTCCACGTGATGGAAGCAGTCTTGGAGTGTGGAGTCAGCTTGGTCGGACCAGCGTTAATCTAGATAGATGGCCTCCTAAGGATAGCAATTATGTTTGTGAGATAAGGAATACATGTCTAATTTTAGGTGTTCTAGATATTTGGAGACATAAGAACTGAGATAAGATTATGTTTACATGGAGTACCAAAGATTGACTATAATGACCTCATCCTTGATGATAGTTTTCTTATGTTTGTTGACTTTTATAAAGCTTTAAACACTGTAGAACATGAGTTTATGTTCAAAGCAATACGTTTTTTGGGGGTTTGGTGACTTTTTTTTTAAAGCAGTCCAAACATTATATAGTGGTTGTACTAGCCCTGTAAAATTAGACATCTCAAAGATTTGATACTGGCCGGGGCATTTGGCAGGGCTGCCCAATTAGTCAATTTTTATTTTTATTATGGCTCTTCATATCAAGAAAGGGAATTTTCAAGGTGTTTCAGCACTTGGAAATGAATTTAAACTATGTCACCTGGCTGATGATACCACTATATTTTTAAGAAACAGGAACGAGGTTTCTAAAGCAGTTTACTGTATTGAAGACTTTTCCTTAGTTTCTTGTTTGAAAATTAATATCAATAAGTCAGTCTTATTTCTACTCAAGGATTGTGTTTTACAGGAAGTATATGGTATCCCAATTAAAGATACGGTTACTTATCTTGGAACTATTATATGCAAGGATGAAAAACAAAGGATTGAATTAAACTTTAACCCCATTATTGAGAAAATAAAGAAGAAATTGAACCTCTGGTTGCTGAGAGATATTTCGTTATGGTCGGGTTTTATTGTCCAAAGCTGAAGGGTTATCCAGATCGGTTTATGTCACGTTATCACTTGAATTATCCCCTAAAATTGTAAAGGACTTAGATAAGATTCTTTATAATTTTATTTGGAGGATCTACAAAAATATATTCTTAC
Source organism: Oncorhynchus kisutch (assembly GCF_002021735.2). Taxonomy (NCBI): domain Eukaryota; kingdom Metazoa; phylum Chordata; class Actinopteri; order Salmoniformes; family Salmonidae; genus Oncorhynchus; species Oncorhynchus kisutch. Next base: position 43,251,996 of record NC_034190.2, on the reverse strand, counting down.
TAATACCCAAGAACAAGGTCTTGAGGTTTTAGATTTCACAACTCTAAATAATACTTTTAAAATAAATTGGATTCTGAAGTATGTTAAGAACCAGAACAGCATTTGGAATGTCTTCCCTAAGGCTTTATTTGACTCGGTTGGTGGTTTAGAATTTTTGCTTCAATGTCATTTTGATGTTGATAAAATCCCAGTAAAGTTGGCCAAATTCCAAAAGCAGGCAATGTTAGCTTGGATGTTAGCTATAAACACACATTTCCCCTCACAGATACTTTTTATGGAACAACAAAGATTTAAACATTTTCGTAACTGGTTTGAGAATAACATTATTTTGGTTGGTCAGTTACTGAATGAGGATAGATATCTAATTTCTTGATAAGTTTAAAATTCCAATAACCCCGACATAATATGAAATTGTTTTTGATGCGATTCCAAGGGGGTTGTATCTCTTTTAAATTCCTTTGTGGTTGATGTAAGTAACATAGATTTACATGAAAATATATTAATTGGCAATATTAACATCAAAGATAAATGTAGTAATAAACAGATTAAGAATATTGTTTGTGATACTACAATTCCCCCAGCAAGATTATTTTGGTCAAATATCTATGGTGATATACAATGGGGGAAAGCATGGAAAATTGCTAACAAATATTGTTTCAGTAACAAGGTGAAATTGTTAAATTGTTACATAGAATTTATCCTGTGAAACGTTTTGGAAAGATTCAATGGAAAGATTCAATCTGTATATTGACTATAAATGTGATTTCTATGGAATGGAGAAGGAGACCATTTTGCATTTGTTTTTTTGCCTGTATTTATAGTATATTTTTTGGGGTTGACATACAGAATTTTGTTTAAAAAATTGGACCGGTTGTACTATTGAATGGTTTTGATATAATGATTTATTTCAGAAATTCTGACATAGATAAAGATGTAGTATATTTAATTCAACTGCTAATAATACCATGTAAATGTCATATTCACAAATGAAAATGGTCTAATTCAAAACCTACATTTTTTCACTTTATAAATGAATTTAAGCAATATGGCACTACTTTAACTAAAATGAAAAACAAAAAGGCAATTAAAACGTGTTGTATTATAAATGAATATGATTTGTTTGTTTAGGATTCCTGACAATGTAAATAGTTTGTATGTATGCAAGTTTGCATGTGACTATTCCTTTTATGTTTGATGATATTTGTGTATATACATAAAAAATAAATAAAAAAAACAATCTGACTGGAACCCTTCCAAAAATCCATGACCCGGAAGTACTTAGATATTTTTGCTTGTTTTGTAGGTTATTACTAGATATCACAGCTGCAAAGTCATAAACCCCGCCTATTTTTTGTTGTTGTACAATTATCTTAATAAAATCCCTTAACCACAGTGCTAGCCTTATGCCTAACCTAAATTAAGACCAATAAGTAAGTTTTGTTGTAATATATTTTTATGATATTGCCAATTGTTACTTCGTGGCTATAGTAACTAGCTAGTGGAAAATGCTTTACATCGATACGGTTACCCTATCACATATTCTATGCGGTAACGTTAGTTGACTTCAGTGGTTTACTTGCAGAATCCTGATATTTGTGAGTGATCATGGCTGCTACTACTTCAGCCGCAGTTACAGAATCTCCTGGGCTAGAGACTCAACGCAAAGAAATCGAGTCTCTGCTTCAGGAACATGAACTCTGTGCAGGGGATACTTGGTGAGACTCTTGCCGCCCTCTGCTCTGAACTGACACCCACACTGAGTGATAGCTACTATAGCTAGCTACCACGACAACAACAAATGACAGCGATGAGTCCTTGACTGTATTTGCCGTTGCTTAATTACATAAATCATAATCAGCATAAATACCATTATCTTTAAATAAGGACAATTTTTATTGTCATTTAATGAATAAACATTGGTTGGAGTGTTGTCATTCCTCTTGCCTAGGATCTCAGCGCTGGTGTTTGGCGAATGACGTTTGATCACTGCGTTAGCGTTTTAGGGATAGTATTCTGGAAAAGCTTACATTTTGATATTAATATAACCATTAACATCACGTTTCAGTTGGGGAACATCTTGTCAAATGATATGACGATTAACATCACGTCCCAGTTGGGGAACATCTTGTCAAAGTTTTGGCTTTAACAAGCAAGATAACATTAACTAGCGTTAGCTACACTGACAGCATGCTAGCCCGCCAGAGTTCGCTAGCTACAGGACAGGAATCTTTTCGGTTTAGCTTGACATTTTTGGTATTCAGTTTTTTTCTCCCTAAGTGTGTATTTATTGTGTGTTCTAATATTTTTGACAAAGTGAGCGCCATTTAAGTTAGCTAGCTAACTGCATAGCTAATGTTAGCTCGCTAAACCAAATTAGCTAGCTAGCTGGCTGCTACTTTCGTTTTTACCAGTAAAGTTTCGTTTTGTTAGTGTCACACCCAGATTAGGAAATTATATCGTATCTACCATTGTGGTTATAAAGTTCAGGATATCAGTTGAAGTGGGAATGAATGAAATTCCATTTATGTACAGTTTTGTCCTAACAAACTCAATTAAAAAGGAAACTAGAAATTTGGCTGTAATTTGCCAAAGCCTAGCTGCCCAAATAAAAGATCCATTGTTGCAATTCTGGTTATGCCATTATAGTATTGTATCAGTAAATACACCAAATACCCCAATTGTAGAAAACGTTACTGATCAAATACTAGCCTAGGGAAATGTGATGTTGAGTTGTTGGTTAATGTAGGCACGCAAAATATAAGCCATATAAAGCCTCCCCAATGGAGTTGTTCTTAACCAACACATGCAGGTACCTGGTGGAAAGGCGATGGTATGAGCAGTGGAAGGAGTATGTGGTGACAGGAGACCAGAACTCCTCATCTTTCCCTGGACAGATCGACAACACAGAGCTGTTTGAGGGTGTGTCACATCACAAAGATATCCTGTAACAACAGAAGACCCATTATTCAATGTTTAGTTCATTTACTTCTACCCCACATATGCTGTTGTGTCAACATGAAAAGTGAGCTGTCTAATGATGATAATGATACCCACAGAACTGGATTCCTACCATCTGAAGGAGCGTCTGGTGGAGAATGAGGACTTTGTGTTGATCCCTGCCGAAGCATGGTGCAATCTGCTGGCCTGGTATGGCATGGTAGATGATCAGCCTGCCCTGGAGCGGAAGGTAAAACAGAGTGGTCACAGAGACGCAGATAACTTGCATACCCTATGGTCATATCACATAGACTGATTGCCTGACAACTAGGGTTGGGAATTGCCATGAACCTTAAGATACGATATTATCACAATACTTCGGTGCAGATACGATATGTATTGCCATTCTCACAGTTCTACAGTACCAGTCAAAAGTTTGGACACACCTACTGAATCAAGTGTTTTCCTTTATTTCTACTACATTGTAAAATAATAGTGAAGACAAACTACGAAATAGCACATATGGAATCATGTAGTAACCAAAAAAAAGTGTTCAACAAATCAAAATATATTTGATATTCTTCAAAGTTGCACACTCTTGGCATTCTCTCAACCAGCTTAGTGAGGTAGTCGCCTGGAATGCATTTAAATTAACATGTAATAAGAGACTTGCTTGGGCCAAGAAACACGAGCAATGGACATTAGACTGGTGGAAATCTGTGTTTTTGGTTTGATGAGTCCAAATTTGAGATTGTTGGTTCCAACCGACATTTCTTTGTGAGACACGTAGGAACTGATCTCCGTATATGTGGTTCCCACTGTGAAGCATGGAGGTATGATGGTGTGGGGTGCTTTGCTGGTGACACGGTCAGTGATTTATTTAGAATTCAAGGCACACTTAACCAGTATGGCTACCACAGCATTTTGCAGCGATATCCCATCTGGTCTGTGCTTAGTGGCACTATCATTTGTTTTTCAACAGGGCAATGACCCAACACACCTCCAGGCTGTGTAAGGCCTATTTAACCAAGAAGGAGAGTGATGGAGTACTGCATTAGATGACCTGGCCTCCACAATCACCCAACCTCAACCCAATTGAAATGGTTTGGGATGAGTTGGACCGCAGAGTGAAGGAAAAGCAGCCAAGAAAGTGCTCAGCATATGTGGGAACACCTTCAAGATTGTTGGAAAAGCATTCCAGGTGAAGCTGGTGGAGAGAATGCTAAGAGTGTGCAAAGCTGTCATCAAGGCAAAGGGTGGCTACTTTGAAGAACCTCAAAAACAAAATATTTTAATTTGTTGAACACTTTTTTGGGGGGGTTACTACATGATTCCATATGTGTTATTTCATAGTTTTGATGTCTTCACTATTATTCTACAATGTAGAAAATTTGAAATTTAGAAATTGAAAGAAAAACCCTTGAATGAGTAGGTGTCCAAACTTTTGACTGGTACTGTATATGTTTTGCGATTCAATACTATGATTTTATTGTGATTCCATCGTCAGAACATATTGCTCACCAAATGTCTGTTTTGATCAGATTGAAATACAAGTGATGAAAACATTGGCAATGAGAACAAGCTATGAAGGAAATAGTTTTGGTACAGCCAACTAGCACAAATACAATGTTGGGAAACTTTTAAGACCCCCCCCCCCCCCCCTCCCCAACATCATTAAAATTATGCACGTACATCAATGTGGCAGAAGGCTGTGCGTTATGATTCTGAACAGTCAGATAGCAAGCAACAATGACAAGAAGCTTCCATATGGGGAATCGTAGGTGGCTTGTTTCAGCTAGTTGTGTCTTGTTTTCACTTAGTTCATGCTAATACGGCTAAAATTATTTAGCTAGCTAACCAACAACTGTAATGATGTATTTGAGACAAGTGCTTATTGTGAAAATGCATTTATGTTGTCAAAAAATCCTTTGGAGTTGCCCCGAAGTTGTTCACACATCCAGTTGGTTTTTAAACAACATATCTGTAGCACTGACTGTACATTCACATCTGTCTACAAACTACTATGTGAACGTGGACCTGACTAGTGTAGTTGTATGTCCTACAGACCCTCATTCAATGGACAATGTTGTGCCTATGAAAAGACAACTGCCATTGAAGTGTTTCATTTGTATTTGGCAGTTAATTGAATGTGATTGCGTCGCCTATTTCAGGTCGTGGATCTACCCAGCACAGTCAAGGTTGAGGTCTATCCTGTGGAAATCTTCCTGTGTCTCCATAGCAACATGGAAAATGTTGTGACCGCACAGTTTAGCCGTGTAGATCACATCCGTAAGTAGAAACACATCGAAAAGGTGCAATAGTAGCTATGATGGGTTGGTGTGCAGACTATATGTGTGTGTGTGTGTGTATGTTTTAATGCTTTCCCCTTCAGATACGATTCAGAAGGTGATGATGAAGCAGTTTGATGTGGTCGAGGGAGCAGAGACCCGGCTGTGGATGAAGAGCTCAGACACCTGCTGTGAGAGGCTGCGGAACGTTCATGTCAATGTCCTCGACTCCAGCCTAAGCTCTGGCATGGTATGTCTGCTCTCTCTCTGACCCTCATCCCACCCTACACCTACCTGCTTGCATCCCTCTGCTGCTTCCTGAGATACAGTGATAGTGTGTTTAAATGGCAGCTATGTTGTAACATGTCCTGTCTGCATTGCAGACGGTGATCATGGAGATGAGGAATGAAGATGGTACATGGCCCAGCTCCAGACCGCAGATCATGTGGGGGTTCCTTCTTTTTCATTTAGAAAAAAAAAATCAGTGTGTAGAGAATGTACTATCTACCAAAATTAGTGTTGCTAATGTAGTGTAATGTTTGTGCTAAACGTGATTCCCATATGTGTGACTACAAAGGAGAGAGTACTGTAAATTACCTTTTGTGTTATTGTAGTGTTTGGTAGGTGATTTATATTTCTCCTTCCATATCTTATAGTAGGAACTCTGTGGAGGAGCAGGAATCATACCGAGGCCAGCCAGGAGTCTGTGGCCTCACCAACCTAGGAAACACATGTTTCATGAACTCTGCCCTGCAGGTACAGTGCTGTGAGAAAGTATTTGCCCCCTTTCTAATTTTCTCTACTTTGCATATTTTTGATATTGAATGTTATCAGATCTTCAACCAAAACCTAATGATAGATTTTTGTATTATTATTTATTTATTTATTTAACCTTAATTTAACTAGGCAAGTCAGTTAAGAACAAATTCTTATTTACAATGGCGGCCTACCACAGCCAAACCCGGACGATGCTGGGCCAATTGTGCGCGCCCTATGGGACTCCCAATCACGGCCGGATGTGATACAGCCTGGATTTGAACCAGGGACTGTAGAACGGGAGTAAAGGGAACCTGAGTGAACAAGTAACACAACAATTACATACTTATTTTATTTATTTCATAAACAAAGTTATGCAACACCCAATGCCCCTGTGTGAAAATGTAATTGCCTCCTTACACTCAATAATTGGTTGTACCACCTTTCGCTGCAATGTATCCAATCAAACTCTTCCTGTAGTTGTTTATCAGTCTCTCGGGTCGCTGTGGAGGAATTTTGGCCAACACCTCCATGGAAAAAAATATAAACGCAACATATAAAGTGTTGGTTCTTGAGCTGAAATAATAGATCACAGAAATTTGACATATGCACAAAAAGCTTATTTCTTTCAATTTGTGCACAAATTTGTTTATATCGCTATGAGTATATTTACTTTGCGAAAATAATAAATCCACCTGACAGGTTTGGCATATCAAGAAGCTGATGAAACAGCATGATCATTACACAGGAACAACTTGTGCTGGGAACAATAAAAGTCCACTCTAAAATGTGCAGTTTTGTCACACAACACAAAGCCACAGATGTCTCAAGTTTTTTTGGGGGGGGCGTGCAATTGGCATGCTGACTGCAGGAATGTCAGGGATCTGGACTAGTATGGACTGTCATTCATGAGTACCCTATGTTTCTCTCCCTGCTTTGTACAGTGTCTCAGTAACACCCCTCCACTGACTGAGTACTTCCTGCAGAGTGCCTATCTGGAGGAGCTCAACTTCACCAACCCTCTGGGCATGAAGGGGGAGATAGCAGAGGCCTATGCTGATGTCATCAAACAGATGTGGTCAGGGAGGCACTACTCTGTAGTTCCCCGGCTCTTCAAGGTAGTTATCCGTGTGAAGTGTGAAACTCTGTCCACAATTTTATAATTGATTAAAAAGGCTTGTCAGTCAGTCATGCTTAAGTATTGACCATGCGTACCTTGAGAGAACCCTATGTTTTATTTTTATTACCAGACCAAGGTTGGCCACTTTGCCTCTCAGTTTCTTGGCTACCAGCAGCATGACTCCCAGGAGCTGCTCTCCTTCCTGCTGGATGGGCTTCATGAGGATCTCAACCGGGTCAAGAACAAGGAGTACATTGAGCTGAGGGATGCTGATGGTAGGCCTGACCAGGTAACAAGCTGTAGTAGAAAGAGTATGGGGAGAATAATTGTAAAATACCACCATTGCTCTCCAAGCTGAAGTAAACCTAAGGTACATTTGCATTTCATTTTTCCTCACACTCACCCATTAACAACTTTCAGGAAGTGGCAGAGGAAGCGTGGCATAACCACCGGCGACGTAACAACTCTGTGATTGTTGACACCTTCCACGGGCTTTTCAAGTCCACCCTGGTTTGCCCCGAGTGCCGCAAAGTGTCGGTCACCTTTGACCCCTTCTGCTACCTCAGTGTGCCCCTGCCTGTTAGCAAGGACCGGGTGATGGAGGTCTTCTTCGTTTCTCTGGATCCTGTGGCCAAACCTGTTCAGGTACAAGATGAATCTTCCTATAGTTAGCCCTACATCATGCTTTTTATAGGTAATCATCTGTATTGATTTATTTGTATTCTTTCCCACCAGCATCGCTTGGTTGTACCCAAAGCTGGAAAAGTGTTTGATCTGTGCTCCGCTCTCTCGGAAATGACCGACGTCTCCGTTAATCAAGTGAGACAACTTTTTTAAAGCCTCTGTGGTAGAGCATGCTGTGGAAAAGCTATTGTCATTCATCACATGAAATATTGAGGTGATACTGAACTGTGCCTCTCTTATTTCAGATGGTTGTGGCTGATGTGTTCAACCACCGCTTCTATAAGATCTACCATGCTGATGAGTCTCTAAGCTGCATCCTGGACCGGGACGACATATTTGTGTATGTAAAACCAGCTTTTACCTCCACACCAAAAACATACTTTTTTGGTATTTTCCTGTTTGCACCAGAATCTCTCCTGACCCCTGTCTGTGTGTTGCCCTGGCAGGTATGAGCTGAGCAGTGGCTCTGTGGAGGAGGAGGGGGATGAGGTGGTGCTGGCTCTGTACCTGAGGGAGCGTTCTCATTACAGGGACTCCGGCTCCGGGAGTAGCAGCTGCGGTACGTCCCTGTTCGGACACCCACTGCTCATGGCTGTGCCTCGAGTCCAGTGCAGCCGCAACGCCCTCTATCACCTCTTCCTGCAGCGGCTAGCGTGAGTTACTGACGCAGGCCAAACATCAGCTAAAATATATATATATTTTTTAAATGGAATTTAATTATGATGGCTAGTTGTAAAGATGCTGTACTGTGCCTTGTCTGAGAGAGAGGCCTTTCGCTCACAAGAGGGCGGTTCAAATTGCAGGGGACATTCTAGGAAAAACGGTACGTTTTTTCGCTACTGCACTAAGTGCAGCTGCTGTACGCTATGGGCACAGATAGAACAAGGAGCTTGTTATAAAAATATTTTTTATGGGTGCATCAAAAGTAAGTCTCTGCTCTAAAAAAATAAATAACGTCATTCATTCTTCAAAACATTTTTATATCACCTACACTTGATGCTAGTTAGCTAGCTAAGGTAACATTTGCAAGGCTAGGTAGGTAAATATTATAGCTAAAAGCTTAGCTTGCTGCAAAAAAGCTTAGCTTGCTGCAAAAGAGCTTGCTAAGATAATGTATATAATGTATACACAATCAAATATTATTTCAAAACATTAACAGAACGTAAGGCTTTTATTGCTCTAATATAGCTAATTAGAAGCTGATCTCTGCTGGATGCATTTACTTTTAGCTCGTTTGAGTTTGTTGCTGTTAGCTAGCACATGCACAAGCTGTACTGCAGTATTTGTATTTATTATGGATTCCCATTGGCAGCAGCTACTCTTCCTGGGGGTCCAGCAAAATTAAGGCAGTTTATACAATTTTAAAACATTACAATACTTTCACAGATTTCACAACACACTGTGTGCCCTCAGGCCTCTACTCCACCACTACCACATATCTACAGTACTAAATCCATGTGTGTGTGTGCATGTGTCTGTGCCGATGTTTGTTTGTTTGTTTGTGTTGCTTCACAGTCCCCGCTGTTCCGTAAGGTGTTTAACTATCTGAACCACCCATACCGGATCCGGGATAATTGTCATCAGCATGACTACTGGCTGTGTGCAAATGATGCGCGCTTGGAGCAATACTGGCTGTATCCAAGGCTCAGCCAATCGTTCACATAACAGAATGCAGCACGCGAATGAAGAGAGAAGAGACAACCAATTCGCTAGTTACTGCCAGTGTTGCCAACTTAGTGACTTTGTCGCTATATTTAGCAAGTATTCAGGGTATGCCAGGTGTACTCTGCCTGGGGGGGGGGTGAGAAGGTGATGAGGCTACTTCATAAGCTGTAACCGAAAAGCAACTGGCATTTGGAAAGTTTGAGGTGAAGGAGAAAGTGAGGTGGAATAAGTATTGTTAGCGTCGTTAAGTAACATTATCTTGCTAGCTGGTTCAAATTATCTGTTAGCTAGCCAGGGAAATGATGAGCATTAGCCAACTTAATTGATCAAATAATTGAGTTTAGGGTGTGAAAATTGTCTGGCTAATAAAGTCGTTAGTATCCTAACCAATTCGCTACGACTCCTTACCATTCCTCAAGTTATGACGCGTTAGTTGCTTACTGGACCCTGGCAATCTGTGTGAAATGTTAACTAGCTAACGAACTAATCTTTTCCCCCTACAGTATGTGGTTAATTTTCAGAATGAGAGAGTTAGGTGAAAATGAGGCGTTGCTTGTTATTAAACAAGTGTAGCTGGAGCTGGGCCTGGCTTAAGCTGGATGCCACTATAGAGGTGAAAGGAACACCACACATGTTCCCTCTTTTTCAATACAGTGGATTACAAGGGGTATGCCAGGTGTACTCTGCCTGAAAGAGACCAATTATGCCAACAAAGGGTATCATGCTCTGCTGGCACATTGTAGATGTATGTCCTCAGGCAGAAATTGTACAATGTAATAATGTGTAGCCCAAATATATAGCTTTTGTGTTGAACTTGACAGTAACACTTGTTTGAGTGAGGGGGTATTATTACATGTTTTTACTCAGTGAACGTTATTTTTGCACACGTGTAGCCTTGTGCACTTGATCAATGTCTATAGTGGCCACTATAATAGAGAAAATAGAACAAAACAAACATGCATTCTATTTCTACTTTAAGATGTTTTTTTCCCCAAGTGCAATATTTAGATGTGTGTGGTCACAAGCATTGTATTATAGAGGCTGTCATGGCTAACTGCAATATTAGTGTATTGTTCTTTCTAATTTGCAGTAAAGTCTATGCAACAAATAAGTGAGTTACTTTTTATTTTACACACAGAGACTGATCATGTAGATCATTTTCTTTGTTTAATTAGTTAAAACTTGCATTTCTCCCTAGCATGGATTTTGTTTGCATGTTTCAGTGCAAAAAAAGAAGTGGCACCTTTTTGGGCCCTCACCAGTTTGCATCCCTGATAGAGCCATGACTACATGGAACTCCATTTCACATCAAGCAACTGATGAAAGCAATAAAATTAGATTTAAAAAAAAACACCTTATGGAACAGCGGGTACTGTGAAGCAACACAAACATAGGCACAATAACATATACACTATACATACACTTGGATTTAGTACTGTAGATATGTAGTAATAGTGGAGTAGGGGCCTGCGTGTGTTGTGAAATCTGTGAATGTATTTTAATGTTTTTTTTAAATGTATAAAATGCATTGGTAGTAGCTAATGGGGATCCATAATAAATACAATACCAATACAACATGCCTTAGACCAGAGATTGTCAGATGTCCTGCCCCGAAAATGAGAGAAAGGCCTATTGTGTGGTCATGTTTTCACAGACGGTATGTCCGACCACCAGATCCCTCAGAGGAGGATGAAGATGACGAGGAACTTTACAAGATCCAGACCAATGGTGTCAGCGATGGTAATCTGATCTCATTTAGCAAATTGTTAATACACTGGACAGAATTGGTTTATACAAACTACGGGTTTTACTTATTGTCTCCATTTTAGAATGTTGTCTGTCTCCACAGATGATGGTGAGGATAATGGTATGAGGCCAGGACCCTTTAAGAGAGATGACTGTTGTGATGGTGGCCAATGGGATGGCCAAGCGGATGGCCCTGCTGTGACCCAAACTCAGCCAGAGCAGGCACAAACCCAGGAGTCTGGAAAACCGGCTCAGGCTGAGGGGGCCATTGGAGAAGTCAGGGCAGGGTGCAGCACAAAGGACAGTGCCTCAGCATCCTGTAGTGCTGGAGCCAGTGCTGGAGTTCCAACAAACAGCCAGCAGGGTGCAGGCCTTCAGCAGCAGCAGCAGCCATGTGAGACTGAGGAAGAGGAGGAGAAGGGTGAGTGCCCCCCGCAGACCAACGAGGGGCAGGCCAAGAGGAAGGGCTACCAGGCCAGACGCAGAAAGCTGCTCTTCTCCATCCACGCTGTCAACTCCAATGGCACTACGGAGAGAGGCATGGGAGAGGACGGCAGTGCCTTCTCTTTTAGCTGTGAGTCTGACTACACATCACATTCACACTGTCAACTGCTTTGTCACGGTTGTAGCTAGGTTTATATGCTCTTCATATGTTTTAGAGCCAGTAGCTGTATGTGACACAGATGGTTAGCATCCACATGTGAGTATTTTATTTAATATTACTGTGTCCCTTTCACAGCTCAACCATATGTGGCCATTGACTGGGATCCTGACATGAAGAAGAAATGCTACAATGAGAATGAGGCAGAGGTATGTGTGAATCACGCTTTACATTTGAATAAAGTTTATGTAAAGTATTTAAGTTTGAAAGTGTGTTTGGGCCAGCAGCGTGAACATAGCCTTGTTGCTGGTCATTTAGCAAACTCCTCACATCTTTCTACCCACAGAAGTATGTAAAACACCAAAGCATGGAGGTCCCTCATCAGCAGACCACAGTGCAGCTGCAGGAGTGCATAGAGCTCTTCACCACTGTGGAAATCCTGGAGGAAGAAAACCCCTGGTACTGCTGTCCCACACCTGGCATTTCATTCTATGTATCTAACAAGAATTATGCTGAATATAGTAAATGGTCCAATTCAGCCGTTTTTATCTCAATATCAAATCCTTTCTGGGTAACAGTTAAGTACCTAACTGTGATTGTTTCTTTTTGACCCTTTGAATTGAAAGAAAAATTGGTTCTTAGCAAAGAGCCATTTCTCAAGTAAGAATTTAGCTAGGACTATCTTGGAATGTTCTGAGAAGGGAAAGGAAAACTGAAAACTAGCTGTTATTGTCAGAGGTTTGGAACTCTTATTGGTCTATTAACTATACTTAACATAAATACAACATGCAACAATTTCAAAGATTTTATTAAGTTACAGTTCATATAAGGATATCAGTCAGTTGAAGTAAATTCATTAGGCCCTCACACGACTGGGAATACAGATATGCATCTGGTCACAGATACAGTTGAAGTCAGAAGTTTACATCCACCTTAGCCAAGTACATTTAAACTCAGTTTGTCACAATTCCTGACATTTAATCCTAGTAAAAAATCCCTGTTTTAGGTCAGTTAGGATCACCACTTTATTTTAAGAATGTGAAATGTTAGAATAATAGTAGAGAATTTACTTCAGCTTCTATTTTTTTCACATTCCCCGTGGGTCAGAAGTTTACATACACTCAATTAATATTTGGTAGCATTGACTTTAAATTGTTTAACTTGGGTCAAACTTTTCAAGTAGCCTTCCATAAGCTTCACATAATAAGTTGGGTGAATTTTGGCCCATTCCTCCTGACAGAGCTGGTGTAACTGAGTCAGGTTTGTAGGCCTCCTTGCTCGCACACTCTTTTTCAGTTCTGCCCACACATTTTCTATTGGATTGAGGTCAGTACTTTGATGGCCACTCCAATACCTTGACTTTGTTGTCCTTAAGCCATTTTGCCACAACTTTGGAAGTATGCTTGGGGTCATTGTCCATTTGGAAGACCCATTTGCAACCAAGCTTTAACTTCCTGACTGATGTCTTGAGCTGTTGCTTCAATATATCCACATAATTTTCCTACCTCATGATGCCATCTATTTTGTGAAGTGCACCAGTCCCTCCTGTAGCAAAGCACCCCGACAACATGATGCTGCCACGTCTGTGCTTCACAGTTGGGATGGTGTTCTTTGGCTTGCAAGCCTCCCCCTTTTTCCTCCAAACATAACGATGGTCATTATGACCAAACAGATCTATTTTTGTTTCATCAGACCAGAGGACATTTCTCCAAAAAGTACGGTCCCCATGTGCAGTTGCAAACTGTCGTCTGGCTTTTTTATGGTGGTTTTGGAGCAGTGGCTTCTTCCTTGCTGAGCAGCCTTTCAGGTTATATCGATATAGGACTCGTTTTACTGTGGATATAGATACTTTTGTACCTGCTTCATTATCTTCACAGGTCCTTTGCTGTTCTGTGATTGATTTGCACCTTTCAAACCATAGTCCGTTCATCTCTAGGAGACAGAACGCTTCCTGAGCGGTATGACGGCTGCATGGTCCCATGGTGTTTATACTTGCGTACTATTGTTTGTACAGATGGACATGGTACCCTCAGGCGTTTGGAAATTGCTCCCAAGGATGAAACAGACCTGTGGAGGTCTACATTTTTTTTCTGAGGTCTTGGCTGATTTCTTTTGATTTTCCCATGATTTCAAGCAAAGAAGCACTTAATTTGAAGGTAGGCCTTGAAATACGTCCACAGGTACACCTCCAATTGACTCAAATTATGTCAATTGGCCTCTCAGAAGCTTCTGAAGCCATGACATCAGTTTCTGGAATTTTCCGAACTGTTTAAAACCTCTTAAAGATCGCGCTAAATTTCAACGTCCTGCTACTCATGCCAGGAATATAGTATATGCATATGATTAGTATGTGTGGATAGAAAACACTCTGAAGTTTCTAAAACTGGTTAAATCATGTCTGTGACTATAACAGAACGTGTGTAGCAGGCCAAACCCCAAGGAAAAGCTGTTCACAAAAAATGTATCCTTCCGCCAGTTCTCTGTATTGTCTATGGCAAGGGAAAATAGATAGCGCCCAGTTTACAGTTCCTACAGCTTCCACACGATGTCGCCAGTCTTGAAGTTAATCCTTGGTGAAATAGGCACTTCCTGCCATCGGGTACACCGGGGGAAGTTATGAAAGAGAGAATATCGACCATGAATTCAAGACTTGCTGCTATTGAATACAGATCGCCCCGTGATCAATTTGATCGATTATTAACGTTTACAAATACCTAAAGTTGGATTACAAAAGTAGTTTGAAGTGTTTTGGCAAAGTTTATAGGCAACTTTTTTAATTAAAAAAAATTACGTTGCGTTTTGGATTAGCTGTTTTTTCCTGGATCAGACGGGCTTCATAAATGGACATTTTGGGTATACATGGACGGATTTAATCGGAAAAAAATACCCAATTGTGATGTTTATGGGACATATTGGAGTGCCAACAAAGAAGCTCGTCAAAGGTAATGAATGTTTTATATTTTATTTCTGCGTTTTGTGTAGCGCCGGCTATGCTAATTCTTTTGTTTACGTCTCTTTCCGGTATTTCAGGGGGGTGCATGCTATCAGATAATAGCTTCTCATGCTTTCGCCGAAAAGCATTTAAAAAATCTGACATGTTGGCTAGATTCACAACGAGTGTAGCTTTAATTGAGTACCCTGCATGTGTGTTTTAATGAAAGTTTGAGTTTTATCGAGTACTATTAGCATTTGGCGTTGCGCATGTCCATTTCCTGTTGGCTAGACGCTAGCGTCTCACCTGGCTCTAAGAGGTTATTAAAGGCAGTCAACTTAGTGTATGTGGAATTGTGATACAGTGAATTATAAGTGAAACAACCTGTCTGTAAACAATTCTTGGAAAAATTGCTTGTCATGCACAAAGTCTATGTCCTAACCGACTTGCCAAAATTATAGTTTAACAAGACATTTGTGGAGTGTTTGAAAAAATTTGTTTTAGTGACCCCAACATAAGTGTATGTAAACTTCCGACTTCATCTGTACCTTAAAACAAAAGGTAGGGGCATGGATCAGAAAACCAGTCAGTATCTGGTGTGACCACCACTTGCCTCGTACAGCGCGACACATCTCCTTCGCATAGAGTTGATCAGACTGTTGATTGGCTGTGGAAAGTTGCTAGATATTGGTGGGAACTGGAACACGCTGTCGTACATTATAATTTTTTTTTTGCACCTTTAACCAAGTAGGCTAGCTGAGAACAAGTTCTCATTTGCAACTGCGATCTGGCCAAGATAAAGCATAGCAGTGTGAACAGACAACAGAGTTACACATGGAGTAAACAATTAACAAGTCAATAACACAGTAGAAAAAAAAGGAGTCTATATACATTGTGTGCAAAAGGCATGAGGAGGTAGGCGAATAATTACAATTTTGCAGATTAACACTGGAGTGATAAATGATCAGATGGTCATGTACAGGTAGAGATATTGGTGTGCAAAAGAGCAGAAAAGTAAATCAATAAAAACAGTATGGGGATGAGGTAGGTAAAAATGGGTGGGCTATTTACCGATGGACTATGTACAGCTGCAGCGATCGGTTAGCTGCTCAGATGTTGGTGAGGGAGATAAAAGTCTCCAACTTCAGCGATTTTTGCAATTCGTTCCAGTCACAGGCAGCAGAGAACTGGAACGAAAGGCGGCCAAATGAGGTGTTGGCTTTAGGGATGATCAGTGAGATACACCTGCTGGAGTGCGTGCTACGGATGGGTGTTGCCATTGTGACCAGTGAACTGAGATAAGGCGGAGCTTTACCTAGCATGGACTTGTAGATGACCTGGAGCCAGTGGGTCTGGCGGCGAATATGTAGCGAGGGCCAGCCGACTAGAGCATACAAGTCGCAGTGGTGGGTGGTATAAGGTGCTTTAGTGACAAAACGGATGGCACTGTGATAAACTGCATCCAGTTTGCTGAGTAGAGTGTTGGAAGCAATTTTGTAGATGACATCGCCGAAGTCGAGGATCGGTAGGATAGTCAGTTTTACTAGGTTAAGTTTGGCGGCGTGAGTGAAGGAGGCTTTGTTGCGGAATAGAAAGCCGACTCTCGATTAGATTTTCGATTGGAGATGTTTGATATGAGTTTGGAAGGAGGGTTTACAGTCTAGCCAGACACCTAGGTACTTATAGATGTCCACATATTCAAGGTCGGAACCATCCAGGGTGGTGATGCTGGTCAGGCGTGCGGGTGCAGGCAGCGAACGGTTGAAAAGCATGCATTTGGTTTTACTAGCGTTTTAAGAGCAGTTGGAGGCCACGGAAGGAGTGTTGTATGGCATTGACGCTCGTTTGGAGGTTAGATAGACATGTCGGTCCCGAGCATCCCAAACATGCTCAATGGGTGACATCTCTGGTGAGTATGCAGGTCATGGAAGAACAGACATGTTCAGCTTCCAGGAATTGAGTACAGCTCCTTGCGACATGGGGCCGTGCATTATCATGCTGAAACATGAGGTATTGGCGATGGATGAATTGACATGACAATGGCCTCAGGATCTCGTCAAAGTATCTCTGTGGATTCAAATTACCAATCTATAGTAGTGTTCGTGGTCTGTAGTTTATGCCTGCCCATACCATAATCCCACCGCCACCATTTTAGAGAAATAACCTTTTTGTGTGTATGGAACATTTCTGGCATCTTTTATTTCAGCTCATGAAATATAGGATTAACACTTTACATGTTGCGTTAATATTTGTGTTCAGTGTAATCACCTGGCAGGCCAAAACTCCATCCCACCAAAACAGGCTGAAATGTCAGGTGTTCAGTTCATACACTAAAACGGCATTATCATTTTCACAATTTCACAGTATTATTCCAACCTCATAGTGTGGAAATGTATATAAAGGTAATGTTTTTCACTGTGCTGGGCCTTTAACATAACATTTTTCTCAGAAAAAGCTGAAGACTCAATTTTGAATATCAGTAACATTTTACATCTGATTCACCGGTCGGATTGTCAAACGTTTGCCTCTGAACAGTGTCGGCAGTTAAGCTCATTTGTGTTCACACAGCAAAGATCTCAGAAGTCATCGGACACTCAGCCATGTTTAAAATACTCAAGACCAGAAGGTGGCAGTAGTGTTTTTGGCAATGCATATCCTTGCTTATGGTCTTTATTTTATTTTATTTTTTAAAGTCCTTGTTGACACTAGCCAGATGGTTACAGCTAGATAACTACCTAGCAAGATGACGAAGATAATTTATTTCACTCTCTGTAATTCCATACTGCCAGTGCCTGTCCATAGCCAAATGTTTAGCTTGCTAGCTAATGTTAGC
This sequence comes from Oncorhynchus kisutch, assembly GCF_002021735.2. Lineage (NCBI taxonomy): Eukaryota > Metazoa > Chordata > Actinopteri > Salmoniformes > Salmonidae > Oncorhynchus > Oncorhynchus kisutch. The sequence continues at coordinate 43,234,434 of NC_034190.2, read as the reverse complement.
ATATTCACTAGCTAGCACAACATAGCTAGCTAAGGACACTGAACTAACTCGTGGAAACTAGGTAATCCATTGATTTAATTATAATGGCAATACTAGCTTCAGTGGTTAGCTAGCTTTGGGGAAGTATATAGTGTTGGGTGCATTTGCAACTGTGCACTTAGCTAGCTACCATCCCATAGCCTACATTGCATATGAAGTGTGACTGGCTCATCTGTGGATGTATGGAAAAATGCCCTCTTAGAAAGGAAAACAAAAATTTATTTTTTAACGTGGGTTTTTGCTCTCTGATTTGCTCAAAGTCATTTTCTTGGCCACTGACAAGCGTTGCGATGCTTCTGAAAATCAATACGTTGGTTGCTACCAGGTCAGCACGCAGCAGGTACTGCTTTTGTTCTGGTAAGAGAAGGAACGGCCTCCCACTGTGATAAGTACCTATCGGCAGTGAGATCTCGGGGGTTTCATGCGTTATGTTAAGTAGCTGTGATTTGTGTGCAATTGTCTTGTGTTGCATATGTTTGCTGCAGGTACTGCCCAATATGTAAGAAACACCAACTGGCCACTAAGAAACTGGACCTGTGGTCACTGCCTGAGGTTCTCATAATCCACCTGAAACGCTTCTCCTACACCAAGTACTCCAGGGAGAAGTTGGATATCATCGTTGACTTTCCTCTCAGGTTGGTTATATCATGTCTCTCTTTTACTGTAATATAAAACATTCTGTACATATTTACATTTTTAAGTGGGAAGGATGTCAGTGTGACTATTACTCTTCCACACCTCCACTCAATCCACTAGAGTTATTAGTGCACTTTTTCACAGGTGCTATCTTCATCCAACCCGTTGCTCTTTATTGCAGACACCTCGACTTCTCAGGTTGTCTGCTGAGGAAGACTGGTACAAACGGAGAGCCACCCAGCCGATATGATCTAATAGCAGTTTCCAACCACTACGGCGGACTCCGAGATGGACATTGTGAGATTTAGATTTTGTATGTCATACTTTGTCATATGTCTTGAATTTTGTTCCAACACATTTTTCTGCTCTCTCGACAGACACCAGCTATGCCCGGAACAAAGACAATGGACAATGGTATTACTTCGATGACAACAAGGTGACGTATGCAAGGGAGGAACAAATTGTGGTAAGTTTAGCTGCTGAAAAGTTTAGAATTCCTTCTTTAAAAATGTTTTCTCGCAATGTCCTCATGATCTCCCCTCCCTTGCCTCTACCCTTCCAGACTAATGCTGCCTACCTCCTGTTCTACCACCGCCAAGACAAGATTCGTCAGCCCACCTTACCCCCCCCCTCGGACAGCTCCTCCTCTCCCACCCAGCCTGCTAATGTCACTTCCCACAAACATGGGATGGAGAGAGCCACTTCCTGTGTCAACATGGAAACAGACTGAAGCAGATTTTTTTTTTTGTAATCTTTTTTTCCCCCGAGTTGATGGGGCTTTGATTTTATATTTTTTATTTTCTATTCCAAAAAACTTGAACCTTCTGCCTCTCCTCTGCATTGAACAAGGTGTGAGAAGCGGAGGCTAGATTCTCAGGCTGGTGCAGAAGCGTGAGGAATGCAATTTATGCTTCTTCTACATTTTTTTTTATGATCTAGTAAATCTGGGGAGACCAATGTAATAGAAGAATGTTGAATGATGATATCTGGTATTGCTTAACCACAGACTAAGGTATGTAGTATCTGTCTATGCTGATGCATAATGGACCCCTTAGTGTTTAGACATAAGCAATTATAATTTAGTTGGTTCAATCAAGACCTATGAATTGTGAATATCTGTGCACCACTATTCATCTCTGCTATGATGCATTGCTGCAAACATTACCTCAAACTTTGATTACTGCTGTTGAGCTCAATCGAGGAAGATTTCCTTGAGGCTCTTTGAATAGAATGGAATACATTTTGCTTTAGAAGGTAAATCACAACATCTGAGGCTAACGACACAGATAACTAATTCAGTTTACTCCTGATTTAAAAATGAGATTACAGTCCCCTGTTACTCAAATGTTCTTTATATCAGGGACTGCATTAACAGAAAGAGAAACATTGCAATGTGATTTATTTACACTACATGGCCCAAAGTATGCTCGTCAAACAACGTATTCCAAAATCATGGACATTAATATGATTTTGGTCCCCCCTTTGCTGTTATAACTGCATCCACTCTTCTGGGAAGGCTTTCCCCTAGATGTTGGAGCATTGCTGTGTGGACTTGCTTCCATTAAGCCACGAGCATTAGTGAGGACGGGCACTGATGTTATGCGATTAGGCCTGGCTCGCAGTCGGTATTGCAATTCATCAAAGGTATTCAACGGTTTGAGGTCAGGGCTCTGTGCAGGCCAGTCTAGTTCTTCCACACTGATCTCAACCAACCATTTCTGTATGGACCTTGCTTTGTGCTCGGGGACATTACCATGCTGAAACAGGAAAGGGCCTTCGCCAAACTGCACAGAATCGTCTAGGATGTCGCTGTAGCATTAAGATATCCCTTCACTGGAACTAAGGAGCCTAGCCCCGAACGATGAAAAACAGTCCCAGACCATTATTCCTGATCCACCAAACTTTACAGTCGGCACTATGCATTTGGCCAGGTAGCGTTCTCCTGACATCCGCCAAACCGAGATTTGTCCGTCGGACTGCCAGTTGGCGTGATTCTTTACTCCAGAGAACGTGTTTCCACTAGCCCAGAGTCGTCTACTCCAGCCGATGCTTGGCATTGCGCATGGTGATCTAAGGCTTGTGTGCGGCTGCTTGGCCATGGAAACCCATTTCATGAAGCTCCCGACGAACAGTTCTTGTGCTGATGTTGCTTCCAGAGGTAGTTTGGAACTCGGGAGTGAGTGTTGCAACTGAGGACAGACCATGTTTACGCTCTACTTGCTTGAACACTTGATGGTCCCGTTCTGTGAGCTTGTGTGGCCTACCACTTCGCGGCTGATCTGTTTTTGCTCCTAGACAATTTCCGCTTCACAATAACAGCACTTACAGTTGACCGTGGCAGCTCTAGCAGGGCAGAAATTTGACAAACTGACTGGTTGAAAAGGTGGCATCCCATGACGGTGCCACGTTGAAAGTCGCAGAGCTTTTCAGTACAGGCCATTCTACTGCCAATATTTACCTATGGAGATTGCATGGTTGTGCTCGATTTTATACACCTGTCAGCAACGGGTGTGGCTGAAATAGCTGACTCTACTAATTTGAAGGGGTGTCCACACACTTTTAGCCATGTAGTGTAGAACAAAGGTAAACAAAAGACCGTAGTATTCGAAACAAACACTTTGAATACAGTTGCAGGTGCCATGGAATAGCTTTGTGTATTTTCTCTTGTGATCCATTTTTTTTAATTATCAGAGCAGGTATGTGTTTTTAATTCACTTACAAATACACATTGGGCATCTCAGCACTTCTGCAGATCTTCCATTTCTGGTTAGAATTATCTTTCCACTATCAAGAATGATTTTGATCATCTCTGGTGCAGGACATTAACAGATGCATATTCTTGGGATTTAAAAGGAATTTATACTCTTATCTTAGTAAAAGCATATAGCTACACATTTACAATTTAGGTATCACAGTTGTATTATAGTCTGCGCAATTTCTTAATGAAGAGTAATGAGAAATACAGCAAAGTGCTTTCTGGATAGAGCTCTTAAATTATTTTTAAAGCCCAACTGTACAGTATTTTTGTATTGTAATAAATGTATTCTTTGATCATCTGGATCAGATGCAGGGGATTGGTGATTTATTTACTTTACTTAATAATAGATGGAATATTTATTGTATAATCTTTTGTAATTAATAACTTCTGAATTTGATGACAATAGTCATGAGGTAGATTTTTCACTTTTACATGACCGCCTGGCTTTCCTGATATCTTTTTAACAAATTATCAGGATTCATAAACCCTTGATCTAAGGTAGCTGTGAGAGCTGGTTAACTCTAGCCCTTCTCTAGAGATGTATTGCAGTTTAGATTGGGCTGTGGCCATACTCTGATTCCCAAGGCCTGCCTCGTTTGGGTTCTTTATTTCCCTGATATAGTAATATACAGTATATAGGAACATAATACTGTCAGGAAACCTGTGAAAGGACAATCTTCACATTTTTGTCACATTGGCACAGTATGTTAAAGCACAATTTTGTATAGAAAACACCTTTTGGTTTCTACTGTAAACAGTGAGGAAGAATGCATGAGGTTAATACCAACCTGTCTACACAATTATTTTGCTCACCAACACCTGTTTGATCTGAAATTGCTGTTCACAATTTAGCAGCCATTTTGTACAAGGGAGTGACCGGAATGTTATATTTTAGTGTTAACACATGATTGGTGATACTGCTGTAAATGTCTGGGCTTTTAGTGGGAACAGAGGAAGAACTCTCCAAGGTGGCTTTGTGCTTTTTCTGAACTATCTGGAATAGACGACAGGTTGCCATAACAAACAAATTCATTGGTCCTCCCAAACTACTTAACATCCAGTATGATATGGTCCTCCCAAACTACTTAACATCCAGTATGATACACAGGGAGCCTAACTCAGATATTTTTCCACTAATTGATCTTTTGCCAATAATTGGGCAAAATATCAGAATTGAGCTGCCTGTCTAAACTCAGCCTAACATCCACATTTAGGATGTTATAGTGCACTGAATATTGTACCAACTTTATTATAGGAGGAACTTTATATAAGGTAAAGTTTTAATATTTATACCCCAATGAAAATTGGCATTTCACACTTGCATTGTCTTCCTTTGAGTTCAATGTGGCGTTGACTTAATGCAGTGAAGTTGCTGCTTTCCAATGAGTATGTGAAATAAAATAAATCAATGATGAATGTGTCTGATTCATTCTTATACAGTGTATAATGTGGATAACACATTGTACTTCTGCCTCAGGATGACATGGTTAAACATCCAATTATGATATACTTGTACATGTGTGCATAAAGTGGGAAGTAGTTTGTGTGGCGCCACAAATAATATCACATAATTTACAATTTTTTTAAAGCTCTCTCCCCATCTAGCACAGAATGCTTCTGTAACGTTTCATAAAGGTTCTACTTTGGTTCTTAGAAAAATAACTTTAACAGAACATTCTGGGAACATTGTGGGAAAGTTGTTTTTCTAAGAACCAAAGGACAACCTTTAGGGAATGTTCCTATTTTGAAACACATTGTTCTGAGAACGTTCAAATAACTTCATAAAATATATATATTTTTTGGTGAATTATAATTTACGTAATTTCCCCCTGTGGTTCCCGTTTGGTTGTTGGAAGAAAAAAAATGTGAACATTCTGGGAAGGTTGCATATCTAAGGGCCATATTGAATCAAACTGTTGAAAGAGGAGATAAAGTGTGAGTGCACATCATTTTGTAAATAGCTAACTAGTTTTTTCTTCCCCACTTATTTACATGACAGTCATGTGACACCTTGGTCACCATAGCAAATTTTGACATTTGGGGAAATGGCTGCCAGGCGGTTTAGCTTGTTTCCAGAAATGCTAATATGACTATTTTTACAGGTAAGGAGTCAGAGAAACATACTAAAACAACTGTTTATACTGTATGAACATGTTAGGGGGTAGCATAGTTATTGTTAAACGTGTTGTGTATGCAGAATATTGTTTAGTTTTAATGCCGAAGTAAGCTTAGCTAGTATGTTCTCTAATTGCATTGGCTGCTAGCTAGGTCTGACCATTAAAAACTATTTAAAAAACTTGTTTGCATGGAGAGTGACAAATGAGGTCTGATAACCCTCTTGCTATGTCATAAGTTGATTGGCAATAGATTTGATTTGTTGAATGAGTAGGCTACTTGGCTAGTACCTGACGATGTTAGCCATGTCACATGACCGGTCATGTAAATAAGGACGTGATTGCAATTAAATAGTAGAGGTTTAAAATGAATTTTCAATGGGATGTCACATTATTTCCACTGAAATACATTAGTAATTCATTCATTTTTTGGAGGTATTTTATTAGGATCCCCATTATCTGTTGCTAAAGCAGCAGATACTCTTCCAGGGGTCCACACAAAACATGAAACATGACATACAGAACATTAATAGAAAAGAACAGCACTACATAAAAAAGGCACGTGGCCTACATATCAATACCAATACATACACACAAACTATCTAGGCCAAATAGGGGAGAGGTGTTATGCTGTGGGGTGTTGCTTTATCTGTTTTTGGAAACCAGGTGTGCTGTTCATTTGAGCAGTATGAGATGGAACAGAGTTCCATGCAATAATGGCTCTATATAATACTGTACGCTTTCTTGAATTTGTTCTGGATATGATTTTGGGACTGTGAAAAGACCCCTGGTGGCATGTCTGATGGGTTAAGTGTGTGTGTCAGAGCTGTGTGTAAGTTGTCTATACAAACAATTTGGTATTTTCAACACATGAATATTTCTAATAAAAAAAGAAGTGATGCAGTCAGTCTTTCCTCAACTCTTAGCCAAGAGAAACTGGCATGCATAGTATTTATATCAGCCCTCTGATTACAATGAAGAGTAAGATGTTCTGCTCTGTTCTGGGCCAGCTGCAGCTTAACTAGGTCTTTCCTTGCAGCACTCGACCACATGACTGGACAATAATCAAGATAAGACAAAACTAGAGTATGTGGGACTTGCTTTTTGGAATGTGGCGTCAAAAAAGCAGAGCATCTCTTTATTACAGACAGACCTCTGCCCATCTTTACAACCATTGAATATATATGTTTTGACCATGACAGTTTACAATCTAAGTTAACACCAAGTAATTAGGTCTTCTCAACTTGTTCAACAGCCACATCATTCATGACCAGATTCAGCTGAAGTCTAAAACATAGGGAATGATTTGTACCAAATACAATGCTTTTAGTTTTTGAGATGTTCAGAACCATTACTGGCCACCCATTCCAAAACTGACTGCAACTCTTTGTTAAGGGTTTCAGTGACTGATGCGTATATGGTTCATGTCAGTGGCAGGTCATTGGTAAAAATAGAAAAGAGTAGAGGGCTTAGAGAGCTGCCCATGTTTGACATTAGAGAAGCTTCCATTAAAGAAAACCATTCATGATTTGAGTTGAATTAGATTGCCATATCATTGATTCAGAGCTGAGGTTGAAAATCCATAACACATAACACACATGTTAACATTAGAAGCCTCCTCCCTAAGTTTGTTCTATTCACTGCTTTAGCACACTCTGCCAACCCGGATGTTCTAGCTGTGTCTGAATCCTGGCTTAGGAAGACCACCAAAAATTCAGACATTTTAATTCCAAACTACAACATTTTCAGACAAGATAGAACTGCCAAAGGGGGCGGTGTTGCAATCTACTGCAAAGATAGCCTGCAGAGTTCTGTCCTACTATCCAGGTCTGTACCCAAACAATTTGAACTTCTACTTTTAAAAATCCACCTCTCTAAAAACAAGTCTCTCATTGTTGCCGCCTGCTATAGACCACCCTCTGCCCCCAGCTGTGCTCTGGACACCATATGTGAACTGATTGCCCCCCATCTATCTTCAGAGTTCGTGCTGCTAGGCGACCTAAACTGGAACATGCTTAACACCCCAGCCATCCTACAATCTAAACTTGATGCCCTCAATCTCACACAAATTATCAATGAACCTACCAGGTACCTCCCCAAAGCCTTAAACACGGGCACCCTCATAGATATCATCCTAACCAACTTCTCCTCTAAATACACCTCTGCTGTCTTCAACCAAGATCTCAGTGATCACTGCCTCATTGCCTGCATCCGTAATGGGTCAGCGGTCAAACGACCTCCACTCATCACTGTAAAACGCTCCCTGAAACACTTCTGCGAGCAGGCCTTTCTAATCGACCTGGCCGGGGTATCCTGGAAGGATATTGATCTCATCCCGTCAGTAGAGGATGCCTGGATATTTTTTTTAAATGCCTTCCTAGCCATCTTAAATAAACATGCCCCATTCAAGAAATTTAGAACCAGGAACAGATATAGCCCTTGGTTCTCCCCAGACCTGACTGCCCTTAACCAACACAAAAACATCCTATGGCGTTCTGCATTAGCATCGAACAGCCCCCGTGATATGCAGCTGTTCAGGGAAGCTAGAAACCATTATACACAGGCAGGTTAGAAAAGCCAAGGCTAGCTTTTTCAAGCAGAAATTTGCTTCCTGCAACACTAACTCAAAAAAGTTCTGGGACACTGTAAATTCCATGGAGAATAAGAACACCTTCTCCCAGCTGCCTACTGCACTGAAGATAGGAAACACTGTCACCACTGATAAATCCACCATAATTGAGAATTTCAATAAGCATTTTTCTACGGCTGGCCATGCTTTCCACCTGGCTACTCCTACCCCGGACAACAGCACTGCACCCCCAACAGCAACTCGCCCAAGCCTTCCCCATTTCTCCTTCTCCCAAATCCATTCAACTGATGTTCTGAAAGAGCTGCAAAATCTGGATCCCTACAAAATCAGCCGGGCTAGACAATCTGGACCCTTTCTTTCTAAAATTATCTGCCGAAATTGTTGCCACCCCTATTACTAGCCTGTTCAACCTCTCTTTCGTGTCGTCTGAGATTCCCAAAGATTGGAAAGCAGCTGCGGTCATCCCTCTTCAAAGGGGGGGACACTCTTGACCCAAACTGCTACAGACCTATATCTATCCTACCGTGCCTTTCTAAGGTCTTCGAAAGCCAAGTCAACAAACAGATTACCGACCATTTCGAATCTCACCATACCTTCTCTGCTATGCAATCTGGTTTCAGAGCTGGTCATGGGTGCACCTCAGCCACGCTCAAGGTCCTAAACGATGGCCAAGGCTTTCGACTCTGTCAATCACCACATCCTCATCGGCAGACTCGACAGCCTTGGTTTCTCAAATGATTGCCTCGCCTGGTTCACCAACTACTTCTCTGATAGAGTTCAGTGTGTCAAATCGGAGGGTCTGCTGTCCGGACCTCTGGCAGTCTCTATGGGGGTGCCACAGGGTTCAATTCTTGGACCGACTCTCTTCTCTGTATACATCAATGAGGTCGCTCTTGCTGCTGGTGAGTCCCTGATCCACCTCTACGCAGACGACACCATTCTGTATACTTCCGTCCCTTCTTTGGACACTGTGTTAACAACCCTCCAGGCAAGCTTCAATGCCATACAACTCTCCTTCCGTGGCCTCCAATTGCTCTTAAATACAAGTAAAACTAAATGCATGCTCTTCAACCGATCGCTACCTGCACCTACCCGCCTGTCCAACATCACTACTCTGGACGGCTCTGACTTAGAATACGTGGACAACTACAAATACTTAGGTGTCTGGTTAGACTGTAAACTCTCCTTCCAGACCCATATCAAACATCTCCAATACAAAGTTAAATCTAGAATTGGCTTCCTATTTCGCAACAAAGCATCCTTCACTCATGCTGCCAAACATACCCTTGTAAAACTGACCATCCTACCAATCCTCGACTTTGGCGATGTCATTTACAAAATAGCCTCCAATACCCTACTCAACAAATTGGATGCAGTCTATCACAGTGCAATCCGTTTTGTCACCAAAGCCCCATATACTACCCACCATTGCGACCTGTACGATCTCGTTGGCTGGCCCTCGCTTCATACTCATCGCCAAACCCACTGGCTCCATGTCATCTACAAGACCCTGCATCTCCCACCTGTAGCACATGCTCCAGCACGTATATCTCTCTAGTCACCCCCAAAAACAATTATTTCTTTGGCCGCCTCTCCTTCCAGTTCTCTGCTGCCAATGACTGGAACGAACTACAAAAATCTCTGAAACTGGAAACACTTATCTCCCTCACTAGCTTTAAGCACCAACTGTCACAGCAGCTCACAGATTACTGCACCTGTACATAGCCCACCTATAATTTAGCCCAAACAACTACCTCTTTCCCAACTGTATTTAATTTTAATTAATTAATTTATTTTGCTCCTTTGCACCCCATTATTTTTATTTCTACTTTGCACATTCTTCCATTGCAAAACTACCATTCCAGTGTTTTACTTGCTATATTGTATTTACTTTGCCACCATGGCCTTTTTTGCCTTTACCTCCCTTCTCACCTCATTTGCTCACATTGTATATAGACTTGTTTATACTGTATTATTGACCGTATGTTTGTTTTACTCCATGTGTAACTCTGTGTCGTTGTATCTGTCGAACTGCTTTGCTTTATCTTGGCCAGGTCGCAATTGTAAATGAGAACTTGTTCTCAACTTGCCTACCTGGTTAAATAAAGGTCAAATTAAAATAAATAAATAAAATATGTTTTTTTCAACAACAGGTAATGTTCAATAATATCAAAAGCTGAACTGAAATCTAACAGTACAGCTCCCACAATCGTATTATTATTTATACCAATCATCAGTCATTTGTGTCAGTGCAGTGCATGTTGAGTGCCCTTCTCTATAAGCATGCTGAAAGTCTGTTGTTAATTTGTTTACAGAGAAATAGCATTGTACTTGGTCAAACCACATTTTTTCCAACAATTTGATAAGAGCTGCCAGCAAGCTTATAAGTCTGCTCTTAGAACCAGGAAAGGCCTCATTACCACTCTTAGGCAGCGGAATGACTTTGGCTTCCCTCCAGGCCTGAGGACAAATATGTTCCTCTAGGCTCAGATTAAAGATATGACAGATAGGAGTGGCTACAAAGTCAGCTACCATCCTCAGTAGTTTTCCATCTATGTTGTCAATGCCAGGAGGCTTGTTAACAATACTTTTTCCACCTCTCCCACACTAACTTTACAAAATTCCAACTTGCAATTATTTTCTTCTCATTATTTGTTATTTTTATGCATGAATATGATGGCACATTGTTCGTTGTTGGCATTTCCTGCCTAATTTTGTCCACTTTGCCAATGAAGTAATCATTAAAATAATTGGCAACTCATTTTGTACATAATGTTGCCGCAACCGTCTCTTATGACCAAAAATAACTTAAAGAAATCAGGACTGCGATTACTCACCACGGACTAGCAGAGTCCGTTTTCTTCTTTCACGACTGACGAGCCCGAGGCGGAGGATATACAGCTCCCTTGGGAACAGGCCCCGACCCCCGTGAACTGCGTGAAAAGGAGAGGAGAAAGAGAGGCCGGAGAGCGGGCTGCCTTCTGAGAATTCTAAGGCGATCAAATATCGCAATATCAGCATACAGCTGGCTGGTTATATGATGTACCGGCAAGATAGAACAGTGACGTCTGGTAATTTTGTAAATAACAGCGGTTGCACCATATCTAAGGAAGTCTCGAGCTATTGCTCGCCTGAGGTTGAGTATATCATGATTAGCTGTAGCTTTTTACATACCACCTCAGTTAAGACGTTGGTACTAAGATAGCATTGAATGAGCTTCATTAAGCAAACAAGAAAACGCTCACCCAGAGGTGGCGCTCCTAGTAGCCGGGGACTTTAATGCAGGGAAACTTAAATCAGTTTCACCAAATTTCTATCAGCATGTTAAATGTGCAACCAGAGGGAAAAAAACTCTAGACCACCTAGAGTCCACATACGAAGCTCTCCCTCGCCCTCCATTTGGCAAATCCGACCATAATTCCATCCTCCCGATTCCTGCTTAAAAGCAAAAATTAAAGCAAGAAGCACCCGTGACTAGATCAATAAAAAAGTGGTCAGATGAAGCAGATGCTAAGCTACCGGACTGTTTTGCTAGCACATACTGGAATATGCTCAAGGATTCCGCCAATGACATTGAGAAGTACATCACATCTGTTATTGGCATCATCAATAAGTGCATTGATGACGTTGTCCCCACAGTTGACCGTACGTACATACCCCAACCAGAAGCCATGGATTACAGGCAGCATCCGCACTGAGCTAAAGGCTAGAGCTGCCACTTTCAAGGAGCGGGACTCTAACCCGGAAGCTTTTAAGAAATCCTGCTATGCCCTCCGACAAACCATCAAACAGGCAAAGCGTCAATACAGGACTAAGATTAAGTCGTACTACACCGGCTCTGATGCTCGTCGGATGTGGCAGGGCTTGCAAACCATTACAGACTACAAAGGGAAGCACAGCCGAGAGCTGCCCAGTGACACGAGCCTACCAGACAAGCTAAACTACTTCTTTGCTAGCTTCGAGGCAAATAACACTGAAACATGCATGAGAGCACCAGCTGTACCGGAACGCAGCCGATGTGAGTACAACCTTTAGACAGGTCAACATTCACAAGGCCACAGGGCCAGATGGATTACCAGGACATGCACCCAGAGCAAGCGCTGACAAACTAGCATGTGTCTTCACTGACATTTTAAACCTGTCCGAGTCTGTAATACCAACACATTTTAAGCAGACCACCAAAGTGCCTGTGCCCAAGAACACTAAGGTAACCTGCCTAAATGACTACCGACCCGTAGCACTCACATCTGTAACCACGAAGTGCTTTGAAAGGCTGGTCATGGCTCACATCAACACCATTATCTCAGAAACCCTAGACCCACTCCAATTTGCATACCACCCCAACAAATCCACAGATGCCATCTCTATTGCACTCCACACTGCCCTTGCCCACCTGGACAAAAGGAACACCTATGTGAGAATGATATTCATTGACAACAGCTCAGCGTTCAACACCATAGTGCCTTCAAAGCTCATAAGCTTTAAGCTTACTCTACTTACTCTACTCTCTGTTGTCATCTATGCATAGTCACTTTAATAGCTCTACCTACATGTACATACTACCTCAACTAACCGGTGCCCCCGCACGTGGACTCTGTACCGGCATCTCTCTGTATATATTGTTCTTTTTTACTGCTGCTCTTTAATTACTTGTTACTTTTCTCTTCTTATCCGTATTTATTTTTGAAACTGCACTGTTGGTTCGGGGCTCGTAAGTAGGAATTTCACTGTAAGGTCTACACTTGTTGTATTCGGCGCATGTGACTAATAGAATTTGATTTTAAATGGTTTTGTGATGAATAAGCCATCTGATTCGATGAAAGATGGAGTTGAATGTCTTTCTGCCCATAATTTAATTTAAAGTACTCTAAAGTTTTTTCCCATCTTTCTTTATATCATTGTTCTTGGCTTCATAATACAGTTTATTTTTGTTGTTGAATTTAGTCACATCATTTCTCAATTTGCAATAAGTCTGCCAGTCAGATGTGCAGCCAGACTTATTAGCCACTCCTTTTGCCCCATCTCTTTAAACCATTCCTCATCAATCCATGGAGCCCTAACAGTTCTAACAGTCAGGTGCATGTTTATCCATAATTGGAAGAAGCAATTTCATAAATTCATCAAGTGCAGCATCTGTATGCTCCTTATTAATCACATAAGACGAACAAATATTTTTAACATCATCCACATAAGAGTCACAGCAAAATCTTTTGTATGATCTCTTATACACTATTGTATGCCCAGCTTTTGGAACTTTGGCTTTTCTGGATATAGCCACAATATTGTGATCACTGCACCCAATGGGTATGGATACAGCTTTAGAACAAAGTTCTAAAGTATTTGTAAAAATGTGATCGATACATGTGGATTATCTTGTGTTTGTAAACACCCTGGTAGGTTGATTAATAACCTGAACCAGATTACAGGCACTGCTTACAGTGAGACGTTTCCTCTTGAGCGGACAGCTTGATGAAAACCAGTCAATATTCAGGTCCCCAAGAAAGTAGACCTCTCTGTTTACATCACATACACATTCAATCATTTCACACATATTATTTAGATACTGACTGTTAGCATTTAGTGGCCTGTAGCAACACCCCATAAGAAAAGGCTTTAGATGTGCCAAGTGAACCTGCAAACACAACACTTCAATTACACTTCACATAAGATATTCTCTAAGCATTACAGGGATATAGCTCTGAATATAAAAAGCAACACCTCCCCATAAGCATTTCTGTCTCTTCTGTAGATGTTATATCCTTGTATTGCTACTGCTGTATCATCAAATTAATTATCCAAGTGAGTCTCTGAAATGGCTAATATATGAATGTTATGGATTTTATTAAGTCATGAAAATCAGAAAAGCAATCAAATTAATCGTTTACCTTTGATCTTCGGATGTTTTCACTCACGAGACTCCCAGTTACACAACAAATGTTCCTTTTGTTCCATAAAGATTATTTTTATACCCAAAATACCTCCGTTTGTTTGTCGCATTATGTTCAGAAATCCACAGGAAAGAGCGGTCATGACAACGCAGACGTATATTCCAAGTAATATCCATAATGTCCACAGAAACATTTCAAACATTTTTTATAATCAATCCTCAGGTTGTTTTTAAAATATATATTCGATAATATATCAACCGGTTATGTAGGTTTTTCAATAACACCGGGAGAAACAATGGCCGCTTTACTCTGTTGCGCAAAACTCACTCAGAGCCCCCACCTATCCACTTACCTATCCACTTTCATGACCTATCTACGTAATGTGATCTTTCATGCTCATTTTTCTAAATAAAAGCCTGAAACTATGGTCTAAAGACTGACACCTTAGGGAAGCCACAGAAAAGGGAATCTGGTTGATATCCCTTTAAATGGAGGATAGGCATGCATAGGAACAGAGATGTTTCAAAATAAGAGTCATTTCCTGATTGGATTTTCCTCAGGTTTTTGCCTGCAATATCAGTTTTGTTATACTCACAGACAATATTTTTACAGTTTTGGAAACTTTTAGAGTGTTTTCTATCCTAATATGACAATTATATGCATATTCTAGTTTCTGGGGCTGAGAAATAGGCAGTTTCAAATGGGTACATTTTTTTTGCCAAAAACAAAAATCTGCCCCCTGCACGCAAAAGGTTAACCTTATTTCTAAGGCTACATATATTAATATGGGCTATTTTCAGCCCTTTTCTGGGAAGCTTATCAGAGATAGACATAATATGGAAAAGAGCAAACAAAGCAATGAGCCTGTCTTAGCAGATGTAAGCAATGTCTCTTTGCGCTCTGACAGCTTTCATGGCTCTTCTGGCGCATAACTTCAGGATGGTCCTCATTGAAGAAGATATACGTTCCTTTCAAGTTCTTGGCTCTTTCCAGAACAGCTACCTTGTCCTTGAACCTCAAACTTGACCACTACCGGCCTGGACCTATCACCTGGGCCGGTGGTGGGTTTTCCAGTCCTGTGGGTGCTCTCCACTCAATCTTCCAGTGGTCAATCTTCAATTTCCCTCACTTTGTCCTCACACTCTGTCCAGGTCTTATGTGGGGAGACTACAATTCCTTACACAACCATGTTGTTCCGCCTTGATTGTCCCTCAAGATAGTCTGATTTGTCTGTCATTGTTATCATGGATTCACATACAGAATTGATGTCCTCTCTCAATGGCTTACAGGTAGATTGCTGTCATCTTGCCGTTCTCCTGTTTCACCTCATCGAGCTGACACTGGAGAACTGCGAACTGTTCTTCAGGTCCTTGACCATTCTGGTCAGGTTGTCCATTATTTTAGTAGTTGAATCAACCAGTGTTTGGATTGATTCAGCCATTTTTGTTGTTGTTGTAACAACTGCTTGTAGAACTATTGTTGTTTGTTTAAAAGATCCTTCACCTGTGATAGAGAGACACCACTGTCCTCAACGGTACTTCTGCCGGCGTTGGGCTTTGTCATGGTAACTAGCAACGGTAGGTTACGCTGTTACTCCTCGCAGTTTCAGACTGGGCAGGTCACAGGGAAGATTGAACACAATAAACAGCAGGGATCTAGTCAGCCACAAACCTGGGAGAATCCGCGGTCCCAGCCACAATGGCTAATCGCGTCGCGAGCTGCGTTCGAGCCCTCGAGAAACCCAGGTAGCTTGATAGGCAGCTAGCTAACAGCTAGGCTAGCTGCTATGCCAAATAGCTCCTCGGATCCAACCTTGGTCGGAAGGAGCACTGGGACAGAGATTAGCAGTCCCAGCAACTGATGTCAAATGCGTCGCAGGATCCAAACCTAAAAGTTAGCTTGCTACTAACTTTCCAATACACTTTCAAAACAACAAACCGAGCGGTTCCTCGTTCAACAGGAATGGTCACAATTGAATAAGACAAGTTACATTTATGTAGAAATGTATTATTTTGACATTTCTGTTTTACTTTTAGCTTGCTTGGACTATTTGTACACCTGCACCATGTGAGTTATCTTCTAGTCACTTTAATTTTCTACCTTGTCTTTGAAGCAGTTTAGCAGAAGGCCACCACAGAGTTGATAAGTGCATGAGAAAACAATACATTTACTTGATTCATTGATTGAGTGATTAATCAGTTTCTGATTATTTCTCTCCTTTGCATCACCAGTTTGTCCAGAAGTCTACTAGATAATGGTGAGCAAATTAACCTTAACAATTACAATGTACACTCAGACAGTTTATTAGGTACAACACACGTTAATGAAAATTAATTGCTCTAACAGTTACAAGTCCGCTTAACTTCCACTTCACCTTTCAGAGGGCTAATTTAAATTATTACCAAATTGCTTACACCTGTCAAATCTTCACAGATCTCCTCAGGTGCATAGGGAGTAGGGTCTAGGGCAGGGATATTCAACTCTTACCCTACGAGGGTCAGAGCCAGCTTGTTTTCTGCTCTACCTGATAATTAATAGTACACACCTTGTTTCCCAGGTCTAAATCAGACCCTGATTAGAGGGAATCAATGAAAAAATGCATTGGAACTAGCTTTGAGGTCCAGAGTTGAGTTTGAGGGGTCTAAGGGTTGGGCCATTCTTTTGGAATCAGAACTTTCAAATAAAGTGACATTCAGTACCAGTCAAAAGTTTGGACACACCTACTCATTCAAGGGTTTTTCTTTATTATTACCATTTTCTACATTGTTGAATGATAGTGAAGACATCAAAACTATGAAATAACACATAGAGAATCATGTACTTTTATAATACCCACCCAGCACAGCCAGAAGGGGACTGGCCACCCCCCAGAGCCTGGTTCCTCTCTAGGTTTCTTCCCAGGTTCCAGCCTTTCCAGGGAGTTTTTCCTATCCATTGTGCTTTTACATCTGTATTGCTTGCTGTTTGGGGTTTTAGGCTGGGTTTCTGTATAGCACTTTGACATCTGCTGATGTAAAAAGGGGTTTATAAATACAATGGATTGATTGATTGATTGGTGTAGTAACCAAAAAAGTGACCACATCAAAATATATTTTATATTTGAGATTATTCAAAGTAGGCACCCTTTGATTTGATGACAGCTTTGCACACTCGGCATTCTCTAAACCAACTTCACCTGGAATGCTTGAAGGAGTTCCCACATATGCTGAGCATTTGTTGGCTGCTTTTCCTTCACTCTGTGGTCCAACTCATCCCAAAACATCTCAATTGGGTTGATGTCGGGTGATTGTGGGGGCCAGGTCATCTGATGCAGCACTCCATCCGTCTCCTTCTTAGTCAAATAGCCCTTACACAGCCTGGAGCGGTCATTGTCCTGTTGAAAAATAAATTATTGTCCCACTTAGCGCAAACCAGATGGGATGGCGTATCGCTGAAGAATGCTGTGGTAGCCATACTGGTTAAGTGTCCCTTGAATTCTAAATAAATCACTGAGTGTCACCAGCAAAGCACCCCCATACCATCTCATTTCCCCCTCAATGCTTCACGCTGGGAACCAAACTTGGAAGTCCTCCGTTCACCTTCTCTGTGTCTCAAACTCCCCACGGTTGGAACAAATTTGGACTCCTCGGACCAAAGGACAGATTTCCACCAGTCGAATGTCCATTAATCATGTATTTTGGCCCAAGCAAATCTCTTCTTATTGGTGTCCTTTAAGTGGTTTCTTCGCAATTCAACCATAAAAGCCTGATTCACGCAGTCTTCTCTGAACAGTTGATGTTAAAGTGTCTGTTACTTATTTGGGCTGCAATTTCTGAGGCTGGTAACTCTAATAAACGTATCCTCTGCAGCAGAGGTAACTCTGGCTTCCATTCATGTGGCGGTCCTCGTGAGAGACAGTTTCATCATACGCTTGATGGTTTTTGCGACCGCACTTGAAGAAACGTTCAAATTTCTTTACATTTTCCTGGTTGACTGACCTTCATGTCTTAAAGTAATGATGGACTGTTGTTTCTCTTTGCTTATTTGAGCTGTTCTTGCCATAATATGGACTTGGTCTTTTACCAAATATGGTTATCACCCTACCTTGTCACAACACAACTGATTGGCTCAAACACAGTAAAAAGGAAAGAAATTCCACAAATTCACTTTTAGCAAGGCACACCTGTTAATTGAAATGCATTCCAGGTGACTACCTCATGAAGCTTGTTGAGAGAATACCAAGAGTGTGCAAAGCTGTCATCAAGGCAAAGGGTGGCTATTTGAATAATCTCAAATATATTTTGATGTGTTTAACACTTTTTTGGTTATTACATGATTCCATGTGTTATTTCATAGTTTGTCTTTACTATTATTCTACAATGTAGAAAATAGAACAAATAAATAAAAACCCTTCAATGAGTAGGTGTGTCCAAACCTTGACTGATACTGGACATTAGACATCTGTTAATGTGATTAACTTTGTCTCACAGAAGTTTCTCCAACAAGCTCACCTGGAAGTGTCACAGAGCAGAGGTAGATGGCCTTCAGTAACTTGATAGTATTTAAAAACATTCACATCAAAACAGTGGACCTTATTTTGTAGTGTCATACTTTAGAGCCTGAACTTTCAAATAAAGTCTGACATACATTAGACATCTGTTTATGTTAACATGTGATTAATTTTGTCTCAGACATCTCTCCACCCAACCGTACTGCAAGACAGCAGAGGTAAATGGCTTGTAGTAACTTCATATATTTAAAAACATTGAAGAATTCACATCAAAACAATAGACCTTATTTTGTAGCCCTCAAGTGCCAGGGAGGAAGGGAGGAAGAGTGGGAGCAGGTGTAACAGTACCCCCTCCCCAAGGGCGCCTGATGGGCCGGCCGAGGCACGGGCGATGGACAAGCCGGCTGGGCGTGAAGGCCTGTCGATCCCGTTGAGGGTTGGGAGCCCGATGATCCGGCGGAGGCGTAGCAGCATGACGAACCGAATGGGCATAAAAGCCTGGCGATGCGGCTGAGGCCCGGACGTGGGATGGGTGCCTTCCGGGGCAAGAAACCTCTCGAGCCATGTAGGGAGTGACAGCCCGACGAGCTGGCTTAGGCACCCCCGGTTCCATCAGTGTCAGGCCCCGGACCTGATGTCACCACCAACTGGAACGTAAGCACTCCCGATACTTCGTATGATGGCTTCTGCATTCTGTACGGACCGATGCTGGAAATGAGAAGCAGGTACAGGGAGTTGAACATTTAATAAGAAAGACAGGTAACAGGACAGGAACAGCACAGGGGTAACAAAGACATATGACAATCGGGAGCAGGCCATTTTGAGCCTGTAATTGAACCCACAAATGCTGATGCTACAGATACTCAACTAATCTAAAGAAGGCCAGTTTTATTGCTTCTTTAATAAAGTACAACAGTTTTCAGCTGTGCTAACATAATTGCAAAAGGGTTTTCTAATGATCAAATAGCCTTTTAAAATTATAAACTTGGATTAGCTAACACAACGTGCCATAGGAACACAGGAATTATGGTTGCTGATAATAGTCCTCTGTACGCCTATGTAAATATTCCATAAAAAAATAAAAAATCTGCCGTTTCCAGGTACAATAGTAATTTACAACATTAAATGTCTACACTGTATTTCTGATCAATTTGATGTTATTTTAAATGGACCAAAAATGTGCTTTTCTTTCAAAAACAAGGACATTTCTAAGTGACCTCAAACTTTTGGATGGTAGTGTAGTTAACATTACGGTGCCCTAGCAAGCCACATTTAACTTATGTTTGTTGACATGCATTGATTGTATGGAATTTACAGATGCTTTGGTCAAAAAGGCGAAGAGGCAGAGCAGAAAAAGGAGGGAGACAGTGAAAGTAAGAACATGTGAAGGCAGTTGATCTATACTGAATCACACGTGTTTTCTTAAATTGTGGTGAGGTCATTGAAAGATCAATACATGTTTGATTCTCACTTTTATTTAAATGTATATTAAACATACATTTTTTTGACAGTCAGCTCAGAAAACGACTGATTGCACACCAGAGGTACACTAGAGTGATGCTCAATTAAGAACTTTCAAAAGAAACATGAAAATACATTATATACTGTACCCTTCAATACCTCTAACTAATAACATGTTTTATTTTGTTTTACATTGTCTCCACTTTCCAAGGATGGTAAATAGCTAAAAACATTGAAGCATACTTGTATGTTGTACTCAAACTTAACATCTGCCAAATGCAGGTAGATTTTGGCATTGGCTGTTAAAATGTCTATTTGATCAGTCATGTTGGTGGGTGGTCAGTGCTCCACAGTTCGAGCATTTCACATTTATAGCAAAATAAATACTGCAGTAGATGTTTTCAAAGTATTTCTGCCTCACGCTGCGACACTGCATGGCTGGGGGCTGTGTGCTTGTAAAGAGCTGAGTGACAGATTCATTTTTAGAACCGCTGCACACAGTCATAAAATTTACTTGAAATGAAAGTCCGCTGAAGTGAGACTTTGTCCTTGTGTTTCTTGGCAATTTACATTGAAAAGCAACCTAGCTTGTGAATAAAACAATGTTTGAGTTTCAACTGCTAGTGAAGACAAGCAACAGTGATACTAGTCAGACTCAATCTCACAGGCACAGCACATGACTCGAGTAAACTGTAAACTCCTGCCTTTAAAAGGAGCAGGTGTTTAGTTTATTAATTCAACCATTTAAAAAAAAACAAGCACACAACTTAAAAGCCATACATGCGCATGAATAAAATCGAGGATAACAAAGTCTGGGACTTATTTCCATTGTGGTCCGCTTTTGTGAAAATGTTTGTCTCATCTGTGATATTTTTTAATTTTTTAAAATCAGGACACAAAATGCTGTGAAATAAAAAAATATACCACATTACTTCTTACAATACATTTATTTTAGAAACATAAAGCATGCTCATCTGTTTAGTGTTTTGTTGCTGTAATTTATTTGTATTTTTATTTTTATTTGGGCTGGTAAAAAACCTGAGAGCCTGTTTTTCTACCTGCCACAGTAAATGGCTGACAGTAACTTCATAATATTTAACATTGAAGCGTTCAAATCAAAACGATATACCTTATTTTGTTCTGTCATATAGTAGGTCCAATTCCAAATGGGACCATATGCACTTGTGGAATAGAAAATGTTCCAGTTCTTCTATGGCCTGCATACTCACAAGACATGTCACCCATTGAGCAGGTTTGGGACGCTCTGGATCGAGTGTACGACACAGTGTTCCAGTTCCCGCCAATATCCAGCAACTTCGCACATCCATTGAAGAGGAGTGGGACAACATTCCACAAGCCACAATCAACACAATGTGAATTAGATGTGTCGCGCTGCATGAGGAAAATAGTGGTCAAACCAAATACTGACTGGTTTTCTGATCCACGTCACTACTTTTATAAAAGTTCTTTGACCAACAGATGCATTTCTGTATTTCCAGTCATGTGAACTCCATAGATTAGGGCCTAATGCCCAGCGTTGTCCAGGTTTAGGGGAGGGTTTGGCCGGCAGGGATGTCCTTGTCCCATCGCACTCTAGCGACTCCTTGTGCCGGGCCGGGTGCATGTACGCTGACTTCGGTTGCCAGTTGTACGGTGTTTCCTCCTGCATCTGGCTTCCGGGTTAAGCGAGCAGTGTCAAGAAGCAGTGCGGCTTGGCAGGATAATGTTTTGGAGGGATGCATGGCTTTCGAGCTTTGCCTCTCCCGAGCCCATACGGGAGTTGCAGCGATGGGACAAGACTGTAACAACCAATTAGAGACCACAAAATCGGGGAGAAAGATTTGACCTAATTTATTTCAATTGACAGATTCTTATATGAACTGTAACTAAATATTTGAAATTGTTGCATGTTGCGTTTTTATATTTTTGTTCAGTGTATATACACTGCTCAAAAAAATAAAGGGAACACTAAAATAACACATCCTACATCTGAATGAAATATTCTTATGAAATATTTACATAGTTGTGCTGACAACAAAATCACACAACAATTATCAATGGAAATCAAATTTATCAACCCATGGAGGTCTGGATTTGGAGTCACACTCAAAATTAAAGTGGAAAACCACACTACAGGCTGATCCAACTTTGATGTAATGTCCTTAAAACAAGTCAAAATGAGGCTCGGTAGTGTGTGTGGCCTCCACGTGCCTGTATGACCTCCCTACAATGCCTGGGCATGCTCCTGATGAGGTGGCGGATGGTCTCCTGAGGGATCTCCTCCCAGACCTGGACTAAAGCATCCGCCATCTCCTGGACAGTCTGTGGTGCAACGTGGCGTTGGTGGATGGAGCGAGACATGTCCCAGATGTGCTCAATTGGGGAACGGGCGGGCCAGTCCATAGCATCAATGCCTTCCTCTTGCAGGAACTGCTGACACACTCCAGCCACATGAGGTCTAGCATTGTCTTGCATTAGGAGGAACCCAGGGCCAACCGCACCAGCATATGGTCTCACAAGGGGTCTGAGGATCTCATCTCGGTACCTAATGGCAGTCAGGCTACCTCTGGCGAGCACATGGAGGGCTGTGCGGCCCCCCAAGGAAATGTCACCCCACACCATGACTGACCCACCGCCAAACCGGTCATGCTGGAGGATGTTGCAGGCAGCATAACGTTCTCCACAGCGTTTCCAGACTCTGTCACGTCTGTCACGTGCTCAGTGTGAACCTGCTTTCATCTGTGAAGAGCACAGGGCGCCAGTGGCGAATTTGCCAATCTTGGTGTTCTCTGGCAAATGCCAAACATCCTGCACGGTGTTGGGCTGTAAGCACAACCCCCACCTGTGGACGTCGGGCCCTCATACCACCCTCATGGAGTCTGTTTCTGACCGTTTGAGCAGACACATGCACATTTGTGGCCTGCTGGAGGTCATTTTGCAGGGCTCTGGCAGTGCTCCTCCTTGCACAAAGGCGGAGGTAGCGGTCCTGCTGCTGGGTTGTTGCCCTCCTACGGCCTCCACGTCTCCTGATGTACTGGCCTGTCTCCTGGTAGTGCCTCCATGCTCTGGACACTACGCTGACAGACCCAGCAAACCTTCTTGCCACAGCTCGCACTGATGTGCCATCCTGGATGAGCTGCACTACCTGAGCCACTTGTGGTAGCATGAGACGGAGTCTACAACCCACACTAGAGCGAAAGCACCGCCAGCATTCAAAAGTGACCAAAACATCAGCCAGGAAGCATAGGAACTGAGAAGTGGTCTGTGGTCACCCCCTGCAGAACCACTCCTTTATTGGGGGTGTCTTGCTAATTGCCTATAATTTCCACCTGTTGTCTATTCCATTTGCACAACAGCATGTGAAATGTATTGTCAATCAGTGTTGCTTCCTAAGTGTACAGTTTGATTTCACAGAAGTGTGATTGACTTGGAGTTACATTGTGTTGTTTAAGTGTTCCCTTTATTTTTTTGAGCAGTGTGTGTGTATATATATATTTTCTTCTGTTGTAACTTCAACATCAAGACAGCACTTAGAGTTTGATTAAAAAGGTCTAAAATCAGTGCATATTCTGCCCTTGAATTGCGTTCCCATTCAAAACTAGACAGATAGCTAACGACTAAGTCTTCAATAAAACTCCCAAGGTGTTACTTTCTTGAATGACTATATTGAAAACGTTTGTGAAACTGCAAAATACAGAAAATAATATACTTTAGTATTCAATTCACATAGACATACTGTAGCTGTACATTATACATTTCAAGTTGAAGTTGCATGAAAATACAAAGCACGTGCCAAGGTACCATGCATCTGGCATGACGCCAAACCATATAACTCATTGTTACTCATATGGTAGTTGGCTAACTCCTTTCATTACTCTAATAATGTACAACCCTCTCTGTAGAATAACAAAGCATATTACACTAGAAACAGTAACAGAACTACAGTATTATATATTTTACAATTCGTTTGCATGACGCACGAGCAAAGTAATACAGCTGACGGCATACATGCAAGGCCATTTGTGAGTAAACGCAACCAACCAACATTGATATGTAAGAAACTATCAATAACAAGATTATCATCACTAGCTAAATGCTTGAATCGAACTTAAACAAATATTTTCCAAGGCTGAAGCGTGACAAGAAATAACTACACTGAAAGACCTGTGCGTGCAGAACGAATTCTCAACTTCCTGTTTGCGTACAGTCTAAGTACCAGAAAGCTCCACTAGGGGTCAAATAACACCATGGAACACAATGAAAATCCATCTTAAATATTGTAATAAAAAGTGATCTGTTACCTTCTAACAGGATGGCAGCACACTCCCCGCCTGGTATAATTCAATTGTGCCACTATGAAATAAAACATGTATGAAGAAAACAAAATGTCCTTTTTATTCTTATCTTTTGTCTCTAGGATGCTTCAGAAAGAAGAACAACAATCTCTGAGATTGGTCTCAGAAATACCTTAGCAGCTCCTTTAGAAATTTTTAGTTCTACTTTCCTAACCTTTTTGTCAGTACTGGGAAAGGTTTTAACCACAAGCCCGACTGGCCATTCATTTCTGTGTGCCTAACTGTCTTTCAATAAGACAACATCTCCTACTTTTACATTTGGCTTTTCTGCTGTCCATTTTCTGTGTCTCTGCAGCTGGTGTTGTTCGCACCTTCATGGAAGGATCTGGCAACATGAATGAGTCGCGCTGTGGCTCGATTGAGAACCTCTCAAAGCGATGAGAGCCAAGTTGAGCTCCAGAAACCTTAGTGGCGAAGGCAGTGACGTCTGGTCGAATCTCTGCGTCTGCGTGAGGCTCTACAAGGCCAAAATGTATGTTCTCAGGCTCACTTGAGTTTGTTTGGGTCAGGAAAGGTGGGCCTGAGAACCAACTGGTGTACTTTAAGAGCACAGCTAGTATGGGCCTGGTTGCATGGTCTGCTGGATTGCTGTCAGTGTTTACATAACACCACTGGTCTGGATGGGTAGACTTCCTGATGCAAGTTACCCTATTGGCAACATACATATACAATCTTTTGGTGACATTGTGGATGTAACCGAGAACTATCTTACTGTCTGTGTAGAACTTGGCCGCATTTACATCACTATGTCCATTTCGTCTCTGATCAGTTCATACATCTCAACAGCTAGCACAGCCACACACAGTTCTAGGCGTGGGATAGTGTGGGCCGGTCAAGGGGCCAATTTTGATTTTCCCCATGACAAATCCAACATGCATTTGACCTTCCGAGTCAATAACTCTCAGGTAGGCTACCGCTCCTATGGCTACTGTAGAGGTATCCAAGAAGGTGTAGCTCTCTTCTTTGAGTGGTAGACAAGGAGACTGGAATGTAGGTCCGCCGAATATACATATGTTCCAACTCCATCAAAGATTCCTTCCACATTTTCCATTCCTCTTTTTCTGTGGGAAGGGGGGCATCCCACTCACTCTGATCAGAAGAGAGTTCTCTGATTAAGGCTTTACCTGGCATTGTTATTGGAGCCACGAATCCAAGGGGGTCATAAAGACTATTCACTGTGGACAGGATGCCTCTCTGCATAAAAGGCTTCTCATTGTGGGACACCTGGAATGAGAAGCTGTCTGTTTCCAGGAAAGTCCCAGTCTCCGTTGAAAGGGGAGAGGAACCACTCCTAGGTCCGGATATTTTAAGTCTTTTGCATGGTCCTCCATAGGGAAGGCTTCCATAACCGTTTTGCTATTGGATGCAATCTTGTGTAGTTTCATGTTGGACTCTGCCAACATTGATTGTGTTTTTATTAGAATGTTGATAGCTTCTTCTCTAGTAGCTACTGATGTCAGCCCATCATCGACGTAGAAGTTCCTCACTACATATTGCTTGGGTTCTGACCTGTGTTCCTCCTCACAATGTAGAGCTGCTCGTCTCATGGCTGGTGAAGGGCTGTTCCCAAATACATGGACTTTCATCCTGCACTCAGTTATGTTGTCTTCATACCAGAGAAACCTTAAGTAATCTCTGTGATCCTCACGTACACCAAAACAGTAAAACATTTGTTGCACATCTGCCGTTAGTGCAATGCAATCCTTGCGGAAGCGTATTAGGACGCCCAAGAGTGTGGTGTTTAAGTCTTGACCACTGAGCAGGACGTCGTTAAGTGACACATCTTTACACTTAGCACTGGAGTCAAACACCTCTTATTTGTTCAGGTTTTTGTGGGTGGAAAACACCAAATATGGGCAGATACCAGCGTTCTTTGTCTCCATCTAGTGGCGGAGAAGGTTCGGCTCGGTCGTTATCCAGCATCTTTTGCATGAAGTCAATAAAATAATGCTTCATGTCATGCTTTTTGTCTAAACCTCTAACCTTCTAACAGGATGGCAGCACAGTACAAATCCCATGTCCAGGGTGAATACATTTTAATTCATGTATATCAGACATGTCACAGGCGTGTCAACTAAAATGTATATCACAGTCCAGATTGAAGAATTGGGTCAAATGGACAAAGTTCATATTCTGTAAGTCAGTGCTTTTTCCTGTAGTACTTTGTATGAATTTGAGTGGTTACATATAATCCATGTTCACAGAATGGCTGTGAGAGAGAGACTGTTGCTGTGCTCCCAGGTAAGGACCTTGCTTCCGGTAGCACTGAAGGCCCCAGTATTCAGTCAGACAGCTTGAAGAAGATGTGTGTCACCAGCCAGGCCAATGTCACGGCATGCAGTGGCCTGATAGGGAGGTGACAATAAATGCGTCATGTACCTTTCATTACCAAAGTCGT
This sequence comes from Oncorhynchus kisutch, assembly GCF_002021735.2. NCBI lineage: Eukaryota > Metazoa > Chordata > Actinopteri > Salmoniformes > Salmonidae > Oncorhynchus > Oncorhynchus kisutch. The sequence continues at coordinate 43,207,706 of NC_034190.2, read as the reverse complement.
GTTAGCATTTACTGCACATGTTTCTGAACAATTCAATCTATTTGTTAGTGTCGTTGATATCTGAAGATTCACTTATTTCCAGGTCATACGCATTGACTGTAATACCTCTAGGGTACTTTGGTGAAATGACTGGTGTGCAACAGCTTTATTCCACGGCCCATATTCACAAAACGTCTTCAGGGTAGGAATATTGATCTAGGACCAGCTCTCCCTGTCAATGTAATCATGCACATTTGGAACACCTGCTCTTTCCATGAAATTGACCAGGTCAATCCAGGTAAAAGCTATAATCCATTTTTAATGTCACTCGCATATACTCCAGAATGTTATGAAGAGTGATCAGATGAATTGCAAAGTCCCTCTTTGCCATGCAAATGAACTGAATCCCCAAAAACATTTCCACTGCATTTCAGCCCTGCCACAAAAGGACCAGCTGACATCATGTCAGTGATTATCCCGTTAACACAGGTGTGAGTGTTGACGAGGACAAGGCTAGAGATCACTCTGTCATGCTGATTGAGTTCGAATAACAGACTGGAAGCTTCAAAAGGAGGGTGGTGCTTGGAACCATTGTTCTTCCTCTGTCAACCATCGTTACCTGCAAGGAAACACGTGCCGTAATCATTGTTTTACACAAAAAGGGCTTCACAGGCAAGGATATTGCTGCCAGTAAGATTGCGCCTAAATCAACCATTTATCAGATCATCAAGAATTTCAAGGAGAGCGGTTCAATTGTTGTGAAGAAGGCTTCGGGGCACCCAAGAAAGTCCAGCAAGCGCCAGGACCGTCTCCTAAAGTTGATTCAGATGCGGGATCGGGGCACCACCAGTACAGAGCTTGCTCAGGAATGGCAGCAGGCAGATGTGAGTGCATCTGCAAGCACAGTGAGACTTTAGGAGGTTGAACTGGTGTCAAGAAGGGCAGCAAATAAGCCACTTCTCTCTAGGAAAAACATCAGGGACAGATTGATATTCTGCAAAAGGTACAGGGATTGGACTGCTGAGGACTGGGGTAGTCATTTTCTCTGATGAATCCCCTTTCCGATTGTTTGGGCCATCTGGAAAAAAGCTTGTCTGGAGAAGACTGTGAGCGCTACGATCAGTCCTGTGTCATGCCAACAGTAAAGCATCCTCAGACCATTCATGTGTGGGTTTGCTTCTCAGCCAAGGGAGTGGGCTCACTCACAATTTTGCCTAAGAACACAGCCATGAATAAAGAAATGGTACAAACACATCCTCTGAGAGCAACTTCTCCCAACCATCCAGGAACAGTTTGGTGACGAACAATGCCTTTTCCAGCATGATGGAGCACCTTGCCATAAGGCAAAAGTGATAACTAATTGGCTCGGAGAACAAAACATTGATATTTTGGGTCCATGGCCAGTAAACTCCCCAGACCTTTATCCCATTGAGAACTTGTGGTCAAGCCTCAAGAGGCAGGTGGACAAACAAAAACCCACAAATTCTGACAAACTCCAAGCATTGATTATGCAAGAATGGGCTGTCATCAGTCAGGATGTGGTCCAGAAGTTAATTGACAGCATGCCAGGGCGGATTGCAGAGGTCTTGAAAAAGAAGGGTCAACACTGCAAATATTGACTCTGCATCAACTTCATGTAATTGTCAATTAAATCCTTTGACACTTTTGAAATGCTTGTAAATATACTTCAGTATTCCATAGTAACATCTGACAAAAATATCTGAAGACACTGAGGCAGCAGACTGAAAATTAATATTTGTGTCATTCTCAAAACTTATGGCCACGACTGTACATTGAAATGGATAATGTACCTGTAACTAAGGCTGTGGATGTTTTTAAATTATGTCAGCCAGGTTATTGTCATACAACTTTAGTTGTCAATGATAGAAACCTTAGAACGTCTTAGAAATCAAAACGTATATGGACTGCATGATGTGACTATACGCTATTGATGATTTGAGAAAGCCACAAAAAAAGCATGAGCTCTGTTCCTTGCTTCAGGCTGCACACACGGTTCTCTCATCAAGTGATCATCTGTTCACCCATCAGACTGTTCTCAATTGAATATTGGGCAGGAACGGGCAGGGGGAAAAAAGGCAACTTTCAAATGGGATTCCATATAAATATGTCTGGGCTTGTAAGAACACTTAATTCACCATTGGTCGAGAAGCACGCAGCATCTCGCTGCACAACAGGTGGTATCAAATGTTATTTATAACGTGCCAAATACAACTGGTGTAGACTTTACAGCAGTTAAATGCTTGCTTACAAACCTTTCCCAATGATTAAAAATAATAATAACAAATAAAATGGTAACTAACACGAGGAATAAAATAAAATACAATACAATACATAAGAATGGAGCAAAATACAGGGAATACCAGCTCTAGATCAATGTGCAGAGGTACTTGAGGTAGACATGTACAGGAAAGCAAGGTAAAGTGACTATGCATCCAGATAAATAATGAGAGTAAAACAAAGAACCAAGTTGTACACATCTGTATATCTAGACTTAGATGTAGCTTTCCCTGACTTAGTTGCCATACTGATTGATATATAAACAGCTGAATCTGTGCGTTTATCAAACAATGTAGTTCGTAATATGTGTTTCTCCTTCCGGTATGAAACTTCAATAGTGAATGACTCTCTACGCTGGCGCTTACTAAATGGGTTGGTCTTGCAACACATAAACATGACGTATTGCCGTTTACCTCAGCTCATTAGCTATCTACCCAGCTAGATTTCAAGACGATCAGTGCTCATTGGGTTAAAATACAGTCAATCAACGAAACAGCGGGGAATTCATTGGTGCACAATGATGTCATGACTTGTTGTCTTCAAATTGGTTTCTTTCAGTCAATACCTCCCGCGAAATGGACCATCAGGTTTGATTGTGTTACAAACAAACCAGTTGATTGCAGTGAAACCACAGACAAAATGAGAAAAAAAAATCCTGAAAATCCCATTGTAGGATTTTTAATGAATGTATTTGCAAATTATGGTGGAAAATAAGTATTTGGTCACCTACAAACAAGCAAGATTTCTAGCTTTCACAGACCTGTAAGAGGCTCCTCTGTCCTCTAGTCGTTACCTGTATTAAATGGCACCTGTTTGAAATTATCAGTATACAATATTTGATTTTCTGGATTTTTTTCCTAATTTTGTCTGTCATAGTTGAAGTGTTCCTATGATGAAAATTACAGGCCTCTCATCTTTTTAAGTGGGAGAACTTGCACAATTGGTGGCTGACTAAATACTTTTTTGCCCCACTGTATATATCGGTTTATTATACCCGTTGATACAGGGCTCATATGTGAAACTATTCGAACATTTTCTTTCACAGTGACACTGACTCCGAATGGCAGCCCCCCGGGCCAAGGTTTCCATCCCCCACTGAAGCTGGTTCATCCAGCTCCTGCCACAAGTGGTGTTCATCTGCCCAAATGTGTTTCTGCAGGCATGGATGTGCCTCAGGGCCAAAAGGGTCGCTGTGTTCTTTCCAAAATTAAGTCCCGAATCACCTGCGCCACATGCTTGGTGACCATCTGCTTTACAGCAGAAAGAGACTGCTATGGCACCTGGCATCAGCAGCACAATATTGTGTAGAGCTTTGGCAAAGTGGGTGGGGTTATATCCTTTCTGTTTGGCCCTGTCTGGGGGTCTCATCGGGTGGGGCCACAGTGTCTCCTGTTCCTCCTGTCTCAGCCTCCAGTATTTATGCTGCAGTAGTTTGTGTCGGGGGGCTAGGGTCAGTTTGTTATATCTGGAGTACTTCTTCTGTCTTATCCGGTGTCCTGTGTGAATTTAAGTATGCTCTTTCTAATTCTCTCTTACTCTCTCTCGGAGGACCTGAGCCCTAGGACCATGTGTCAGGACTACCTGGCATGATGACTCCTGGCTGTCCCCAGTCCACCTTGCCTTGCTGCTGTTCCAGTTTCAACTGTTCTGCCTGCGGCTATGGAACCCTAAACTGTTCATTTTTATTCTTGAGGTGCTGTCCTGTTGCACCCTCTACAACCACTGTGATATCCACCCGGCACAGCCAGAACAGGACTGGCCACCCCTCATAGCTTGGTTCCTCTCTAGGTTTCTTCCTAGGTTTTTGCCTTTCTAGGGAGTTATTCCTAGCCACCGTGCTTCTACACGCGCATTGCTTGCTGTTTGGGGTTTTAGGCTGGGGCTATATAAATAGATTTGGACTGAGGGTCTTCCAAATATTGAAAGTGTGTAAATAGTTACCCATGTTATTTTGTAAATGTGTATATATAGATTTTTCATATTTTTTAAATCAATAATTATTTTTTCCCCATTTATTTTTTATTTATTTTTCTCAATTTTTGGGGGGGGTGTGTGTTAGAATACCATTTTGGTATTTTGTATATAGTTATTTGTTTCAAAATGTATACCTTCACCAATTTGGCCACTTGGGTACATTTGGGCTACTTGTGTGGGACACCTGGGTGACTTCATGATAAATGTAGCACACTCATTTTGGAAGTTTGCACAAGTACTGGTGCCCTCTTATATTTTTCACTGAAATTTTCTCCATCATCCTATCTGAATGTTTGTTTTATCTTGTTCATTTTAAAGATGATATAAAAATAAAAAACGTATGTTTTGTATTGTTTTATCTAAACCAGATATATTGTGTTATTCTCCTACATTCAATTCACATTTACACAAACTTGAAAGTGTTTTCTTTCAAATGGTACCAAGAATATGCATATCCTTAGTTCTGTGCCTGAGCTACAGGCTATTAGATTTGGCTATGTCTTCAGGCGGAAATTGCACAAAGTAGGGGGGTAGCTGTAAGAGGATAATTATTAAAACATTCCCCAACCAGAAACTGTGGATTGATGGCAGCATTCCCGCAAAACTGAAAACGCAAACCACTGCTTTTAACCTCACTAGTGTAGGGGGCAGCATTCAGAATTTTGGATGAAAAGTGTGCCCAAAGTAACCTGCCTGCTACTCAGGCCCAGAAGCAAGGATATGCATATAATTTGGATAGAAAACATTTCCAAAACTGTTAAAATAATGTGAGTATAACAGAACTGAAATGGCAGGTGAAAACCTGAGGAAAATCCATCCAGGAAATAATTTTATTTTGAAATGCCTGTTTTTCCATTGAAAGCCTATCCACCATACACAGACTTATGACTCAGTTCACGATCTCTATTGTTTCCTCAACATGTGGCCATTGTTTCAGGCTTTTACTCTGAAAAATGAGGGAGAAACAGCACGTTCAATGAGAGGACAGTGGAAATTTCCAGACATGAGTCCAGTGTGTGACCGGGAGTGCACATTTTTTGTTTCTCCTCTTCTATTGACAGAGCTTTGTCCGGTTGAAATAAGATTGATTATTTATGACAAAAACAACATAAGGATTGATTATAAACATCATTTGACATGTTTCTACGAACTTTTATGGTACTTTTTAGATTTGTCTGTCTGTTGTGACCGCACTTTGTTCCAAAGTATTACTGAGCAGAACGCGCTAACAAAACAGAGGTTTTTGGATATGAAGAGGGACTTGATCGAACAAACAAACATTTATTGGGTAACTGGGAGTTTTGTGAGTGTAATCATATGAAGATCATCAAAGGTAAGTGATTAATTTTATCGCTATTTCTGACTTTTGTTACTAGTCTACTTGGCTGGTTACTGTTTAATGATTTGTCTGCTGGGTCATATGAATTTGTAGGTCAAACGGTTCGGAAGCTAGAGATGTTTTTGTGAGAAGACCGATTATAGGTATGTCTTATGGTTTGACAAAAACCAATCTAGGTCCACCATCTTTCACTGCAGATATGGAGGGGGAACATAAGCAGTTGTGGAGGATCGAGATGGATACGCTGAGTCTCAATCTCTCTAGTTGAAAACTGATCTATTAGAATGGGTATTTTCAACATTAATTTACTTTGATTCACGTACCTATACGTCATTTGACTCAAAATAAATGAGTTCCATTCTTTTTGAAGTCAAATTTTTTCATTTTCTCTTTAAAAAAATGAATTGATCTCATTTTGCACTTCATTCATTTGTAAAAACTCGTCATCAGTTTGCTGTCGCGACTGAAGAAGACAGAATGTGAAAGACACATGAGATGAACTACAGAAGATTTGAACTGAAGCATGGTCAAGAGTTTGGAAGACTGTTATGCTCACAAGTAAAGCACAAAACACTCACATGATGTTCAATCGTTCCAAGCATCGTGGACGCGTCAATCGATATCTTCACTGTCATTGCTGCAGAAAGCAAAAAAGAATTTTTGGCATAAGGCTCGTTGGTTTTAGGGGAATGATTCTCGCTTAGGGTGCGAGAGGTCCCGGGTTCAAATCCCGGATGAGCCCTTTTGCAGATCCTTGAACAAGATCAGACAGGCAGATCTTGGGCCACTGGTCGGAACACCAACTATCACCTCTTGGGCACAGGACAAGGTGGCTGAATGGATTTGACGATGGACTGCAAATCTATTTTGATATGCACTTGTTGGTTCAAAGTAGCACAACATTTATTATTTTAGATAACCTGCAGAATGTAGGAGCATTTCTGACTTGCACGAAAAACGATAATGATTCAAATGTAATACACTTGAAATGACATCCAGCCCCTAAAACAAATGAAGTCCTCATGATCTGCATTGGCCGGGAATCGAACCCGGGTCAACTGCTTGGAAGGCAGCTATGCTCACCACTATACCACCAATGCTATGTGCAGCTCATTAGCCACATGGAGACATCGACTCATATCTTGACCGTCATTTTTGTGAAAAGTGATCATTCTTTGACCAAACAGATCGTTGGTTTGGGTGTATGATTATGGCTTAGGTTGCGAGAGGTCCCTGGTTAAAAAATCTATAATTTGAATCACTACAGGTTACCTTCAGATTAGTCCTGTGACACTTGTGGGGAACGTAGGGCAAAACAGAGAACATTGCGGCAAGTGGGGTCACATTAGTTTGTAGCCCAAAGATTTTGGATTCTACAAACAGAAGTTGGCACATAGACGGTTCTGACTTCAGACGAGTCTCCTGACACTTGTGGGGGATGTAGAGAAGAATTGAGAATACCACCGTGTTCGTGAGTGTCTAGAGATGTTTTAGATGTTCGTGAGTGTCTAGAGATGTTTTTGTGAGAAGACCGATTATAGGTATGTCTTATGGTTTGACAAAAACCGATCTAGGTCCACCATCTTTCACTGCAGATATGGAGGGGTAACATAAGCAGTTGTGGAGGATCGAGACGGATACGCTGAGTCTCAATCTCTCTAGTTGAAAACTGATCTATTTGAATGGGTATTTTCAACATTAATTTACTTTGATTCACGTACCTTTACGTCATTTGACTCAAAATAAATGAGTTCCATTCTTTTTGAAGCCAAATTTTTTCATTTTCTCTTTAAAAAAATGAATTGATCTCATTTTGCACTTCATTCATTTGTAAAAACTCGTCATCAGTTTGCTGTCGCGACTGAAGAAGACAGAATGTGAAAGACACATGAGATGAACTACAGAAAATTTGAACTGAAGCATGGTCAAGAGTTTGGAAGACTGTTATGCTCACAAGTAAAGCACAAAACACTCACATGATGTTCAATCGTTCCAAGCATCGTGGACACGTCAATCGATATCTTCACTGTCATTGCTGCAGAAAGCAAAAAATAACTTTTGGCATAAGGCTCGTTGGTCTAGGGGTATGATTCTCGCTTAGGGTGTGAGAGGTCCCGGGTTCAAATCCCGGATGAGCCCTTTTGCAGATCCTTGAATAAGCTCAGACAGGCAGATCTTGGGCCACTGGTCGGAACACCAACTATCACCTCTTGGGCACAGGACAAGGTGCCTGAATGGATTTGACGATGGACTGCAAATCTATTTTGATATGCACTTGTTGGTTCAAAGTAGCACAACATTTATTATTTTAGATAACCTGCAGAATGTAGGAGCATTTCTGACTACCACGAACAACGATAATGATTCAAATGTAATACACTTGAAATGACATCCAGCCCCTAAAACAAATGAAGTCCTCATGATCTGCATTGGCTGGGAATCGAAGCCGGGTCAACTGCTTGGAAGGCAGCTATGCTCACCACTATACCACCAATGCTATGTGTAGCTCATTAGCCACATGGAGACATCGACTCATATCTTGACCATCATTTTTGTGGAAATTGATAATTCTTTCACCAAACAGATAGTTGGTTTGAGTGTATGATTATGGCTTAGGTTGCGAGAGGTCCCTGGTTAAAAAATCTATAATTTGAATCACTACAGGTTACCTTCAGATTAGTCCTGTGACACTTGTGGGGAACGTAGGGCAAAACAGAGAACATTGCGGCAAGTGGGGTCACATTAGTTTGTAGCCCAAAGATTTTGGATTCTACAAACAGAAGTTGGCACATAGACGGTTCTGACTTCAGACGAGTCTCCTGACACTTGTGGGGGATGTAGAGAAGAATTGAGAATACCACCGTGTTCGTGAGTGTCTAGAGATGTTTTAGATGTTCGTGAGTGTCTAGAGATGTTTTTGTGAGAAGACCGATTATAGGTATGTCTTATGGTTTGACAAAAACCGATCTAGGTCCACCATCTTTCACTGCAGATATGGAGGGGGAACATAAGCAGTTGTGGAGGATCGAGATGGATACGCTGAGTCTCAATCTCTCTAGTTGAAAACTGATCTATTAGAATGGGTATTTTCAACATTAATTTACTTTGATTCACGTACCTTTACGTCATTTGACTCAAAATAAATGAGTTCCATTCTTTTTGAAGTCAAATTTTTTCATTTTCTCTTTAAAAAAATGAATTGATCTCATTTTGCACTTCATTCATTTGTAAAAACTCGTCATCAGTTTGCTGTCGCGACTGAAGAAGACAGAATGTGAAAGACACATGAGATGAACTACAGAAGATTTGAACTGAAGCATGGTCAAGAGTTTGGAAGACTGTTATGCTCACAAGTAAAGCACAAAACACTCACATGATGTTCAATCGTTCCAAGCATCGTGGACGCGTCAATCGATATCTTCACTGTCATTGCTGCAGAAAGCAAAAAAGAATTTTTGGCATAAGGCTCGTTGGTTTTAGGGGAATGATTCTCGCTTAGGGTGCGAGAGGTCCCGGGTTCAAATCCCGGATGAGCCCTTTTGCAGATCCTTGAACAAGATCAGACAGGCAGATCTTGGGCCACTGGTCGGAACACCAACTATCACCTCTTGGGCACAGGACAAGGTGGCTGAATGGATTTGACGATGGACTGCAAATCTATATTGATATGCACTTGTTGGTTCAAAGTAGCACAACATTTATTATTTTAGATAACCTGCAGAATGTAGGAGCATTTCTGACTTGCACGAACAACGATAATGATTCAAATGTAATACACTTGAAATGACATCCAGCCCCTAAAACAAATGAAGTCCTCATGATCTGCATTGGCCGGGAATCGAACCCGGGTCAACTGCTTGGAAGGCAGCTATGCTCACCACTATACCACCAATGCTATGTGCAGCTCATTAGCCACATGGAGACATCGACTCATATCTTGACCGTAATTTTTGTGAAAAGTGATCATTCTTTGACCAAACAGATCGTTGGTTTGGGTGTATGATTATGGCTTAGGTTGCGAGAGGTCCCTGGTTAAAAAATCTATAATTTGAATCACTACAGGTTACCTTCAGATTAGTCCTGTGACACTTGTGGGGAACGTAGGGCAAAACAGAGAACATTGCGGCAAGTGGGGTCACATTAGTTTGTAGCCCAAAGATTTTGGATTCTACAAACAGAAGTTGGCACATAGACGGTTCTGACTTCAGACGAGTCTCCTGACACTTGTGGGGGATGTAGAGAAGAATTGAGAATACCACCGTGTTCGTGAGTGTCTAGAGATGTTTTAGATGTTCGTGAGTGTCTAGAGATGTTTTTGTGAGAAGACCGATTATAGGTATGTCTTATGGTTTGACAAAAACCGATCTAGGTCCACCATCTTTCACTGCAGATATGGAGGGGTAACATAAGCAGTTGTGGAGGATCGAGACGGATACGCTGAGTCTCAATCTCTCTAGTTGAAAACTGATCTATTTGAATGGGTATTTTCAACATTAATTTACTTTGATTCACGTACCTTTACGTCATTTGACTCAAAATAAATGAGTTCCATTCTTTTTGAAGCCAAATTTTTTCATTTTCTCTTTAAAAAAATGAATTGATCTCATTTTGCACTTCATTCATTTGTAAAAACTCGTCATCAGTTTGCTGTCGCGACTGAAGAAGACAGAATGTGAAAGACACATGAGATGAACTACAGAAGATTTGAACTGAAGCATGGTCAAGAGTTTGGAAGACTGTTATGCTCACAAGTAAAGCACAAAACACTCACATGATGTTCAATCGTTCCAAGCATCGTGGACACGTCAATCGATATCTTCACTGTCATTGCTGCAGAAAGCAAAAAATAACTTTTGGCATAAGGCTCGTTGGTCTAGGGGTATGATTCTCGCTTAGGGTGCGAGAGGTCCCGGGTTCAAATCCCGGATGAGCCCTTTTGCAGATCCTTGAACAAGCTCAGACAGGCAGATCTTGGGCCACTGGTCGGAACACCAACTATCACCTCTTGGGCACAGGACAAGGTGCCTGAATGGATTTGACGATGGACTGCAAATCTATTTTGATATGCACTTGTTGGTTCAAAGTAGCACAACATTTATTATTTTAGATAACCTGCAGAATGTAGGAGCATTTCTGACTTCCACGAACAACGATAATGATTCAAATGTAATACACTTGAAATGACATCCAGCCCATAAAACAAATGAAGTCCTCATGATCTGCATTGGCCGGGAATCGAAGCCGGGTCAACTGCTTGGAAGGAAGCTATGCTCACCACTATACCACCAATGCTATGTGCAGCTCATTAGCCACATGGAGACATCGACTCATATCTTGACCGTCATTTTTGTGGAAAGTGATAATTCTTTGACCAAACAGATCGTTGGTTTGGGTGTATGATTATGGCTTAGGTTTGAGAGGTCCCTGGTTAAAAAATCTATAATTTGAATCACTACAGGTTACCTTCAGATTAGTCCCGTGACACTTGTGGGGAACGTAGGGCAAAACAGAGAACATTGCGACAAGTGGGGTCACATTAGTTTGTAGCCCAAAGATTTTGGATTCTACAAACAGAAGTTGGCACATAGACGGTTCTGACTTCAGACGAGTCTCCTGACACTTGTGGGGGATGTAGAGAAGAATTAAGAATACCACCGTGTTCGTGAGTGTCTCCCCTTTCCAGAGAGTGGTCATATGAATTTGTAGGTCAAACGGTTCGGAAGCTAGAGATGTTTTTGTGAGAAGACCGATTATAGGTATGTCTTATGGTTTGACAAAAACCGATTTGACGATGTACTGCAAATCTTTTTTGATATGCACTTGTTGGTTCAAAGTAGCACAACATTTATTATTTTAGATAACCTGCAGAATGTAGGAGCATTTCTGACTTCCACGAACAACGATAATGATTCAAATGTAATACACTTGAAATGACATCCAGCCCCTAAAACAAATGAAGTCCTCATGATCTGCATTGGCCGGGAATCGAACCCGGGTCAACTGCTTGGAAGGCAGCTATGCTCACCACTATACCACCAATGCTATGTGCAGCTCCTTAGCCACATGGAGACATCGACTCATATCTTGACCGTCATTTTTGTGGAAAGTTATAATTCTTTGACCAAACAGATCGTTGGTTTGGGTGTATGATTATGGCTTAGGTTTGAGAGGTCCCTGGTTAAAAAATCTATAATTTGAATCACTACAGGTTACCTTCAGATTAGTCCTGTGACACTTGTGGGGAACGTAGGGCAAAACAGAGAACATTGCGGCAAGTGGGGTCACATTAGTTTGTAGCCCAAAGATTTTGGATTCTACAAACAGAAGTTGGCACATAGACGGTTCTGACTTCAGACGAGTCTCCTGACACTTGTGGGGGATGTAGAGAAAAATTGAGAATACCACCGTGTTCGTGAGGGTCTCCCCTTTCCAGAGAGTGGTCATATGAATTTGTAGGTCAAACGGTTCGGAAGCTAGAGATGTTTTTGTGAGAAGACCGATTATAGGTATGTCTTATGGTTTGACAAAAACCGATCTAGGTCCACCATCTTTCACTGCAGATATGGAGGGGTAACATAAGCAGTTGTGGAGGATCGAGACGGATACGCTGAGTCTCAATCTCTCTAGTTGAAAACGGATCTATTTGAATGGGTATTTTCAACATTAATTTACTTTGATTCACGTACCTTTACGTCATTTGACTCAAAATAAATGAGTTCCATTCTTTTTGAAGTCAAATTTTTTCATTTTCTCTTTAAAAAAATGAATTGATCTCATTTTGCACTTCATTCATTTGTAAAAACTCGTCATCAGTTTGCTGTCGCGACTGAAGAAGACAGAATGTGAAAGACACATGAGATGAACTACAGAAGATTTGAACTGAAGCATGGTCAAGAGTTTGGAAGACTGTTATGCTCACAAGTAAAGCACAAAACACTCACATGATGTTCAATCGTTCCAAGCATCGTGGACACGTCAATCGATATCTTCACTGTCATTGCTGCAGAAAGCAAAAAATAACTTTTGGCATAAGGCTCGTTGGTCTAGGGGTATGATTCTCGCTTAGGGTGCGAGAGGTCCCGGGTTCAAATCCCGGATGAGCCCTTTTGCAGATCCTTGAACAAGCTCAGACAGGCAGATCTTGGGCCACTGGTCGGAACACCAACTATCACCTCTTGGGCACAGGACAAGGGGGCTGAATGGATTTGACGATGGACTGCAAATCTATTTTGATATGCACTTGTTGGTTCAAAGTAGCACAACATTTATTATTTTAGATAACCTGCAGAATGTAGGAGCATTTCTGACTTCCACGAACAACGATAATGATTCAAATGTAATACACTTGAAATGACATCCAGCCCCTAAAACAAATGAAGTCCTCATGATCTGCATTGGCCGGGAATCGAACCCGGGTCAACTGCTTGGAAGGCAGCTATGCTCACCACTATACCACCAATGCTATGTGCAGCTCATTAGCCACATGGAGACATCGACTCATATCTTGACCGTCATTTTTGTGGAAAGTGATAATTCTTTCACCAAACAGATCGTTGGTTTGAGTGTATGATTATGGCTTAGGTTGCGAGAGGTCCCTGGTTAAAAAATCTATAATTTGAATCACTACAGGTTACCTTCAGATTAGTCCCGTGACACTTGTGGGGAACGTAGGGCAAAACAGAGAACATTGCGACAAGTGGGGTCACATTAGTTTGTAGCCCAAAGATTTTGGATTCTACAAACAGAAGTTGGCACATAGACGGTTCTGACTTCAGACGAGTCTCCTGACACTTGTGGGGGATGTAGAGAAAAATTGAGAATACCACCGTGTTCGTGAGGGTCTCCCCTTTCCAGAGAGTGGTCATATGAATTTGTAGGTCAAACGGTTCGGAAGCTAGAGATGTTTTTGTGAGAAGACCGATTATAGGTATGTCTTATGGTTTGACAAAGACCGATCTAGGTCCACCATCTTTCACTGCAGATATGGAGGGGTAACATAAGCAGTTGTGGAGGATCGAGACGGATACGCTGAGTCTCAATCTCTCTAGTTGAAAACGGATCTATTTGAATGGGTATTTTCAACATTAATTTACTTTGATTCACGTACCTTTACGTCATTTGACTCAAAATAAATGAGTTCCATTCTTTTTGAAGTCAAATTTTTTCATTTTCTCTTTAAAAAAATGAATTGATCTCATTTTGCACTTCATTCATTTGTAAAAACTCGTCATCAGTTTGCTGTCGCGACTGAAGAAGACAGAATGTGAAAGACACATGAGATGAACTACAGAAGATTTGAACTGAAGCATGGTCAAGAGTTTGGAAGACTGTTATGCTCACAAGTAAAGCACAAAACACTCACATGATGTTCAATCGTTCCAAGCATCGTGGACACGTCAATCGATATCTTCACTGTCATTGCTGCAGAAAGCAAAAAATAACTTTTGGCATAAGGCTCGTTGGTCTAGGGGTATGATTCTCGCTTAGGGTGCGAGAGGTCCCGGGTTCAAATCCCGGATGAGCCCTTTTGCAGATCCTTGAACAAGCTCAGACAGGCAGATCTTGGGCCACTGGTCGGAACACCAACTATCACCTCTTGGGCACAGGACAAGGGGGCTGAATGGATTTGACGATGGACTGCAAATCTATTTTGATATGCACTTGTTGGTTCAAAGTAGCACAACATTTATTATTTTAGATAACCTGCAGAATGTAGGAGCATTTCTGACTTCCACGAACAACGATAATGATTCAAATGTAATACACTTGAAATGACATCCAGCCCCTAAAACAAATGAAGTCCTCATGATCTGCATTGGCCGGGAATCGAACCCGGGTCAACTGCTTGGAAGGCAGCTATGCTCACCACTATACCACCAATGCTATGTGCAGCTCATTAGCCACATGGAGACATCGACTCATATCTTGACCGTCATTTTTGTGGAAAGTGATAATTCTTTCACCAAACAGATCGTTGGTTTGAGTGTATGATTATGGCTTAGGTTGCGAGAGGTCCCTGGTTAAAAAATCTATAATTTGAATCACTACAGGTTACCTTCAGATTAGTCCCGTGACACTTGTGGGGAACGTAGGGCAAAACAGAGAACATTGCGACAAGTGGGGTCACATTAGTTTGTAGCCCAAAGATTTTGGATTCTACAAACAGAAGTTGGCACATAGACGGTTCTGACTTCAGACGAGTCTCCTGACACTTGTGGGGGATGTAGAGAAAAATTGAGAACACCACCGTGTTCGTGAGGGTCTCCCCTTTCCAGAGAGTGGTCATATGAATTTGTAGGTCAAACGGTTCGGAAGCTAGAGATGTTTTTGTGAGAAGACCGATTATAGGTATGTCTTATGGTTTGACAAAGACCGATCTAGGTCCACCATCTTTCACTGCAGATATGGAGGGGTAACATAAGCAGTTGTGGAGGATCGAGACGGATACGCTGAGTCTCAATCTCTCTAGTTGAAAACGGATCTATTTGAATGGGTATTTTCAACATTAATTTACTTTGATTCACGTACCTTTACGTCATTTGACTCAAAATAAATGAGTTCCATTCTTTTTGAAGTCAAATTTTTTCATTTTCTCTTTAAAAAAATGAATTGATCTCATTTTGCACTTCATTCATTTGTAAAAACTCGTCATCAGTTTGCTGTCGCGACTGAAGAAGACAGAATGTGAAAGACACATGAGATGAACTACAGAAGATTTGAACTGAAGCATGGTCAAGAGTTTGGAAGACTGTTATGCTCACAAGTAAAGCACAAAACACTCACATGATGTTCAATCGTTCCAAGCATCGTGGACACGTCAATCGATATCTTCACTGTCATTGCTGCAGAAAGCAAAAAATAACTTTTGGCATAAGGCTCGTTGGTCTAGGGGTATGATTCTCGCTTAGGGTGCGAGAGGTCCCGGGTTCAAATCCCGGATGAGCCCTTTTGCAGATCCTTGAACAAGCTCAGACAGGCAGATCTTGGGCCACTGGTCGGAACACCAACTATCACCTCTTGGGCACAGGACAAGGGGGCTGAATGGATTTGACGATGGACTGCAAATCTATTTTGATATGCACTTGTTGGTTCAAAGTAGCACAACATTTATTATTTTAGATAACCTGCAGAATGTAGGAGCATTTCTGACTTCCACGAACAACGATAATGATTCAAATGTAATACACTTGAAATGACATCCAGCCCCTAAAACAAATGAAGTCCTCATGATCTGCATTGGCCGGGAATCGAACCCGGGTCAACTGCTTGGAAGGCAGCTATGCTCACCACTATACCACCAATGCTATGTGCAGCTCATTAGCCACATGGAGACATCGACTCATATCTTGACCGTCATTTTTGTGGAAAGTGATAATTCTTTCACCAAACAGATCGTTGGTTTGAGTGTATGATTATGGCTTAGGTTGCGAGAGGTCCCTGGTTAAAAAATCTATAATTTGAATCACTACAGGTTACCTTCAGATTAGTCCCGTGACACTTGTGGGGAACGTAGGGCAAAACAGAGAACATTGCGACAAGTGGGGTCACATTAGTTTGTAGCCCAAAGATTTTGGATTCTACAAACAGAAGTTGGCACATAGACGGTTCTGACTTCAGACGAGTCTCCTGACACTTGTGGGGGATGTAGAGAAAAATTGAGAACACCACCGTGTTCGTGAGGGTCTCCCCTTTCCAGAGAGTGGTCATATGAATTTGTAGGTCAAACGGTTCGGAAGCTAGAGATGTTTTTGTGAGAAGACCGATTATAGGTATGTCTTATGGTTTGACAAAGACCGATCTAGGTCCACCATCTTTCACTGCAGATATGGAGGGGTAACATAAGCAGTTGTGGAGGATCGAGACGGATACGCTGAGTCTCAATCTCTCTAGTTGAAAACGGATCTATTTGAATGGGTATTTTCAACATTAATTTACTTTGATTCACGTACCTTTACGTCATTTGACTCAAAATAAATGAGTTCCATTCTTTTTGAAGTCAAATTTTTTCATTTTCTCTTTAAAAAAATGAATTGATCTCATTTTGCACTTCATTCATTTGTAAAAACTCGTCATCAGTTTGCTGTCGCGACTGAAGAAGACAGAATGTGAAAGACACATGAGATGAACTACAGAAGATTTGAACTGAAGCATGGTCAAGAGTTTGGAAGACTGTTATGCTCACAAGTAAAGCACAAAACACTCACATGATGTTCAATCGTTCCAAGCATCGTGGACACGTCAATCGATATCTTCACTGTCATTGCTGCAGAAAGCAAAAAATAACTTTTGGCATAAGGCTCGTTGGTCTAGGGGTATGATTCTCGCTTAGGGTGCGAGAGGTCCCGGGTTCAAATCCCGGATGAGCCCTTTTGCAGATCCTTGAACAAGCTCAGACAGGCAGATCTTGGGCCACTGGTCGGAACACCAACTATCACCTCTTGGGCACAGGACAAGGGGGCTGAATGGATTTGACGATGGACTGCAAATCTATTTTGATATGCACTTGTTGGTTCAAAGTAGCACAACATTTATTATTTTAGATAACCTGCAGAATGTAGGAGCATTTCTGACTTCCACGAACAACGATAATGATTCAAATGTAATACACTTGAAATGACATCCAGCCCCTAAAACAAATGAAGTCCTCATGATCTGCATTGGCCGGGAATCGAACCCGGGTCAACTGCTTGGAAGGCAGCTATGCTCACCACTATACCACCAATGCTATGTGCAGCTCATTAGCCACATGGAGACATCGACTCATATCTTGACCGTCATTTTTGTGGAAAGTGATAATTCTTTCACCAAACAGATCGTTGGTTTGAGTGTATGATTATGGCTTAGGTTGCGAGAGGTCCCTGGTTAAAAAATCTATAATTTGAATCACTACAGGTTACCTTCAGATTAGTCCCGTGACACTTGTGGGGAACGTAGGGCAAAACAGAGAACATTGCGACAAGTGGGGTCACATTAGTTTGTAGCCCAAAGATTTTGGATTCTACAAACAGAAGTTGGCACATAGACGGTTCTGACTTCAGACGAGTCTCCTGACACTTGTGGGGGATGTAGAGAAAAATTGAGAACACCACCGTGTTCGTGAGGGTCTCCCCTTTCCAGAGAGTGGTCATATGAATTTGTAGGTCAAACGGTTCGGAAGCTAGAGATGTTTTTGTGAGAAGACCGATTATAGGTATGTCTTATGGTTTGACAAAAACCGATCTAGGTCCACCATCTTTCACTGCAGATATGGAGGGGTAACATAAGCAGTTGTGGAGGATCGAGACGGATACGCTGAGTCTCAATCTCTCTAGTTGAAAACGGATCTATTTGAATGGGTATTTTCAACATTAATTTACTTTGATTCACGTACCTTTACGTCATTTGACTCAAAATAAATGAGTTCCATTCTTTTTGAAGTCAAATTTTTTCATTTTCTCTTTAAAAAAATGAATTGATCTCATTTTGCACTTCATTCATTTGTAAAAACTCGTCATCAGTTTGCTGTCGCGACTGAAGAAGACAGAATGTGAAAGACACATGAGATGAACTACAGAAGATTTGAACTGAAGCATGGTCAAGAGTTTGGAAGACTGTTATGCTCACAAGTAAAGCACAAAACACTCACATGATGTTCAATCGTTCCAAGCATCGTGGACACGTCAATCGATATCTTCACTGTCATTGCTGCAGAAAGCAAAAAATAACTTTTGGCATAAGGCTCGTTGGTCTAGGGGTATGATTCTCGCTTAGGGTGCGAGAGGTCCCGGGTTCAAATCCCGGATGAGCCCTTTTGCAGATCCTTGAACAAGCTCAGACAGGCAGATCTTGGGCCACTGGTCGGAACACCAACTATCACCTCTTGGGCACAGGACAAGGGGGCTGAATGGATTTGACGATGGACTGCAAATCTATTTTGATATGCACTTGTTGGTTCAAAGTAGCACAACATTTATTATTTTAGATAACCTGCAGAATGTAGGAGCATTTCTGACTTCCACGAACAACGATAATGATTCAAATGTAATACACTTGAAATGACATCCAGCCCCTAAAACAAATGAAGTCCTCATGATCTGCATTGGCCGGGAATCGAACCCGGGTCAACTGCTTGGAAGGCAGCTATGCTCACCACTATACCACCAATGCTATGTGCAGCTCATTAGCCACATGGAGACATCGACTCATATCTTGACCGTCATTTTTGTGGAAAGTGATAATTCTTTCACCAAACAGATCGTTGGTTTGAGTGTATGATTATGGCTTAGGTTGCGAGAGGTCCCTGGTTAAAAAATCTATAATTTGAATCACTACAGGTTACCTTCAGATTAGTCCCGTGACACTTGTGGGGAACGTAGGGCAAAACAGAGAACATTGCGACAAGTGGGGTCACATTAGTTTGTAGCCCAAAGATTTTGGATTCTACAAACAGAAGTTGGCACATAGACGGTTCTGACTTCAGACGAGTCTCCTGACACTTGTGGGGGATGTAGAGAAAAATTGAGAACACCACCGTGTTCGTGAGGGTCTCCCCTTTCCAGAGAGTGGTCATATGAATTTGTAGGTCAAACGGTTCGGAAGCTAGAGATGTTTTTGTGAGAAGACCGATTATAGGTATGTCTTATGGTTTGACAAAAACCGATCTAGGTCCACCATCTTTCACTGCAGATATGGAGGGGTA
Organism: Oncorhynchus kisutch; assembly: GCF_002021735.2. Classification (NCBI taxonomy): domain Eukaryota; kingdom Metazoa; phylum Chordata; class Actinopteri; order Salmoniformes; family Salmonidae; genus Oncorhynchus; species Oncorhynchus kisutch. The sequence continues at coordinate 43,188,438 of NC_034190.2, read as the reverse complement.
ACATAAGCAGTTGTGGAGGATCGAGACGGATACGCTGAGTCTCAATCTCTCTAGTTGAAAACGGATCTATTTGAATGGGTATTTTCAACATTAATTTACTTTGATTCACGTACCTTTACGTCATTTGACTCAAAATAAATGAGTTCCATTCTTTTTGAAGTCAAATTTTTTCATTTTCTCTTTAAAAAAATGAATTGATCTCATTTTGCACTTCATTCATTTGTAAAAACTCGTCATCAGTTTGCTGTCGCGACTGAAGAAGACAGAATGTGAAAGACACATGAGATGAACTACAGAAGATTTGAACTGAAGCATGGTCAAGAGTTTGGAAGACTGTTATGCTCACAAGTAAAGCACAAAACACTCACATGATGTTCAATCGTTCCAAGCATCGTGGACACGTCAATCGATATCTTCACTGTCATTGCTGCAGAAAGCAAAAAATAACTTTTGGCATAAGGCTCGTTGGTCTAGGGGTATGATTCTCGCTTAGGGTGCGAGAGGTCCCGGGTTCAAATCCCGGATGAGCCCTTTTGCAGATCCTTGAACAAGCTCAGACAGGCAGATCTTGGGCCACTGGTCGGAACACCAACTATCACCTCTTGGGCACAGGACAAGGGGGCTGAATGGATTTGACGATGGACTGCAAATCTATTTTGATATGCACTTGTTGGTTCAAAGTAGCACAACATTTATTATTTTAGATAACCTGCAGAATGTAGGAGCATTTCTGACTTCCACGAACAACGATAATGATTCAAATGTAATACACTTGAAATGACATCCAGCCCCTAAAACAAATGAAGTCCTCATGATCTGCATTGGCCGGGAATCGAACCCGGGTCAACTGCTTGGAAGGCAGCTATGCTCACCACTATACCACCAATGCTATGTGCAGCTCATTAGCCACATGGAGACATCGACTCATATCTTGACCGTCATTTTTGTGGAAAGTGATAATTCTTTCACCAAACAGATCGTTGGTTTGAGTGTATGATTATGGCTTAGGTTGCGAGAGGTCCCTGGTTAAAAAATCTATAATTTGAATCACTACAGGTTACCTTCAGATTAGTCCCGTGACACTTGTGGGGAACGTAGGGCAAAACAGAGAACATTGCGACAAGTGGGGTCACATTAGTTTGTAGCCCAAAGATTTTGGATTCTACAAACAGAAGTTGGCACATAGACGGTTCTGACTTCAGACGAGTCTCCTGACACTTGTGGGGGATGTAGAGAAAAATTGAGAACACCACCGTGTTCGTGAGGGTCTCCCCTTTCCAGAGAGTGGTCATATGAATTTGTAGGTCAAACGGTTCGGAAGCTAGAGATGTTTTTGTGAGAAGACCGATTATAGGTATGTCTTATGGTTTGACAAAAACCGATCTAGGTCCACCATCTTTCACTGCAGATATGGAGGGGTAACATAAGCAGTTGTGGAGGATCGAGACGGATACGCTGAGTCTCAATCTCTCTAGTTGAAAACGGATCTATTTGAATGGGTATTTTCAACATTAATTTACTTTGATTCACGTACCTTTACGTCATTTGACTCAAAATAAATGAGTTCCATTCTTTTTGAAGTCAAATTTTTTCATTTTCTCTTTAAAAAAATGAATTGATCTCATTTTGCACTTCATTCATTTGTAAAAACTCGTCATCAGTTTGCTGTCGCGACTGAAGAAGACAGAATGTGAAAGACACATGAGATGAACTACAGAAGATTTGAACTGAAGCATGGTCAAGAGTTTGGAAGACTGTTATGCTCACAAGTAAAGCACAAAACACTCACATGATGTTCAATCGTTCCAAGCATCGTGGACACGTCAATCGATATCTTCACTGTCATTGCTGCAGAAAGCAAAAAATAACTTTTGGCATAAGGCTCGTTGGTCTAGGGGTATGATTCTCGCTTAGGGTGCGAGAGGTCCCGGGTTCAAATCCCGGATGAGCCCTTTTGCAGATCCTTGAACAAGCTCAGACAGGCAGATCTTGGGCCACTGGTCGGAACACCAACTATCACCTCTTGGGCACAGGACAAGGGGGCTGAATGGATTTGACGATGGACTGCAAATCTATTTTGATATGCACTTGTTGGTTCAAAGTAGCACAACATTTATTATTTTAGATAACCTGCAGAATGTAGGAGCATTTCTGACTTCCACGAACAACGATAATGATTCAAATGTAATACACTTGAAATGACATCCAGCCCCTAAAACAAATGAAGTCCTCATGATCTGCATTGGCCGGGAATCGAACCCGGGTCAACTGCTTGGAAGGCAGCTATGCTCACCACTATACCACCAATGCTATGTGCAGCTCATTAGCCACATGGAGACATCGACTCATATCTTGACCGTCATTTTTGTGGAAAGTGATAATTCTTTCACCAAACAGATCGTTGGTTTGAGTGTATGATTATGGCTTAGGTTGCGAGAGGTCCCTGGTTAAAAAATCTATAATTTGAATCACTACAGGTTACCTTCAGATTAGTCCCGTGACACTTGTGGGGAACGTAGGGCAAAACAGAGAACATTGCGACAAGTGGGGTCACATTAGTTTGTAGCCCAAAGATTTTGGATTCTACAAACAGAAGTTGGCACATAGACGGTTCTGACTTCAGACGAGTCTCCTGACACTTGTGGGGGATGTAGAGAAAAATTGAGAACACCACCGTGTTCGTGAGGGTCTCCCCTTTCCAGAGAGTGGTCATATGAATTTGTAGGTCAAACGGTTCGGAAGCTAGAGATGTTTTTGTGAGAAGACCGATTATAGGTATGTCTTATGGTTTGACAAAACCGATCTAGGTCCACCATCTTTCACTGCAGATATGGAGGGGTAACATAAGCAGTTGTGGAGGATCGAGACGGATACGCTGAGTCTCAATCTCTCTAGTTGAAAACGGATCTATTTGAATGGGTATTTTCAACATTAATTTACTTTGATTCACGTACCTTTACGTCATTTGACTCAAAATAAATGAGTTCCATTCTTTTTGAAGTCAAATTTTTTCATTTTCTCTTTAAAAAAATGAATTGATCTCATTTTGCACTTCATTCATTTGTAAAAACTCGTCATCAGTTTGCTGTCGCGACTGAAGAAGACAGAATGTGAAAGACACATGAGATGAACTACAGAAGATTTGAACTGAAGCATGGTCAAGAGTTTGGAAGACTGTTATGCTCACAAGTAAAGCACAAAACACTCACATGATGTTCAATCGTTCCAAGCATCGTGGACACGTCAATCGATATCTTCACTGTCATTGCTGCAGAAAGCAAAAAATAACTTTTGGCATAAGGCTCGTTGGTCTAGGGGTATGATTCTCGCTTAGGGTGCGAGAGGTCCCGGGTTCAAATCCCGGATGAGCCCTTTTGCAGATCCTTGAACAAGCTCAGACAGGCAGATCTTGGGCCACTGGTCGGAACACCAACTATCACCTCTTGGGCACAGGACAAGGGGGCTGAATGGATTTGACGATGGACTGCAAATCTATTTTGATATGCACTTGTTGGTTCAAAGTAGCACAACATTTATTATTTTAGATAACCTGCAGAATGTAGGAGCATTTCTGACTTCCACGAACAACGATAATGATTCAAATGTAATACACTTGAAATGACATCCAGCCCCTAAAACAAATGAAGTCCTCATGATCTGCATTGGCCGGGAATCGAACCCGGGTCAACTGCTTGGAAGGCAGCTATGCTCACCACTATACCACCAATGCTATGTGCAGCTCATTAGCCACATGGAGACATCGACTCATATCTTGACCGTCATTTTTGTGGAAAGTGATAATTCTTTCACCAAACAGATCGTTGGTTTGAGTGTATGATTATGGCTTAGGTTGCGAGAGGTCCCTGGTTAAAAAATCTATAATTTGAATCACTACAGGTTACCTTCAGATTAGTCCCGTGACACTTGTGGGGAACGTAGGGCAAAACAGAGAACATTGCGACAAGTGGGGTCACATTAGTTTGTAGCCCAAAGATTTTGGATTCTACAAACAGAAGTTGGCACATAGACGGTTCTGACTTCAGACGAGTCTCCTGACACTTGTGGGGGATGTAGAGAAAAATTGAGAACACCACCGTGTTCGTGAGGGTCTCCCCTTTCCAGAGAGTGGTCATATGAATTTGTAGGTCAAACGGTTCGGAAGCTAGAGATGTTTTTGTGAGAAGACCGATTATAGGTATGTCTTATGGTTTGACAAAAACCGATCTAGGTCCACCATCTTTCACTGCAGATATGGAGGGGTAACATAAGCAGTTGTGGAGGATCGAGACGGATACGCTGAGTCTCAATCTCTCTAGTTGAAAACGGATCTATTTGAATGGGTATTTTCAACATTAATTTACTTTGATTCACGTACCTTTACGTCATTTGACTCAAAATAAATGAGTTCCATTCTTTTTGAAGTCAAATTTTTTCATTTTCTCTTTAAAAAAATGAATTGATCTCATTTTGCACTTCATTCATTTGTAAAAACTCGTCATCAGTTTGCTGTCGCGACTGAAGAAGACAGAATGTGAAAGACACATGAGATGAACTACAGAAGATTTGAACTGAAGCATGGTCAAGAGTTTGGAAGACTGTTATGCTCACAAGTAAAGCACAAAACACTCACATGATGTTCAATCGTTCCAAGCATCGTGGACACGTCAATCGATATCTTCACTGTCATTGCTGCAGAAAGCAAAAAATAACTTTTGGCATAAGGCTCGTTGGTCTAGGGGTATGATTCTCGCTTAGGGTGCGAGAGGTCCCGGGTTCAAATCCCGGATGAGCCCTTTTGCAGATCCTTGAACAAGCTCAGACAGGCAGATCTTGGGCCACTGGTCGGAACACCAACTATCACCTCTTGGGCACAGGACAAGGGGGCTGAATGGATTTGACGATGGACTGCAAATCTATTTTGATATGCACTTGTTGGTTCAAAGTAGCACAACATTTATTATTTTAGATAACCTGCAGAATGTAGGAGCATTTCTGACTTCCACGAACAACGATAATGATTCAAATGTAATACACTTGAAATGACATCCAGCCCCTAAAACAAATGAAGTCCTCATGATCTGCATTGGCCGGGAATCGAACCCGGGTCAACTGCTTGGAAGGCAGCTATGCTCACCACTATACCACCAATGCTATGTGCAGCTCATTAGCCACATGGAGACATCGACTCATATCTTGACCGTCATTTTTGTGGAAAGTGATAATTCTTTCACCAAACAGATCGTTGGTTTGAGTGTATGATTATGGCTTAGGTTGCGAGAGGTCCCTGGTTAAAAAATCTATAATTTGAATCACTACAGGTTACCTTCAGATTAGTCCCGTGACACTTGTGGGGAACGTAGGGCAAAACAGAGAACATTGCGACAAGTGGGGTCACATTAGTTTGTAGCCCAAAGATTTTGGATTCTACAAACAGAAGTTGGCACATAGACGGTTCTGACTTCAGACGAGTCTCCTGACACTTGTGGGGGATGTAGAGAAAAATTGAGAACACCACCGTGTTCGTGAGGGTCTCCCCTTTCCAGAGAGTGGTCATATGAATTTGTAGGTCAAACGGTTCGGAAGCTAGAGATGTTTTTGTGAGAAGACCGATTATAGGTATGTCTTATGGTTTGACAAAAACCGATCTAGGTCCACCATCTTTCACTGCAGATATGGAGGGGTAACATAAGCAGTTGTGGAGGATCGAGACGGATACGCTGAGTCTCAATCTCTCTAGTTGAAAACGGATCTATTTGAATGGGTATTTTCAACATTAATTTACTTTGATTCACGTACCTTTACGTCATTTGACTCAAAATAAATGAGTTCCATTCTTTTTGAAGTCAAATTTTTTCATTTTCTCTTTAAAAAAATGAATTGATCTCATTTTGCACTTCATTCATTTGTAAAAACTCGTCATCAGTTTGCTGTCGCGACTGAAGAAGACAGAATGTGAAAGACACATGAGATGAACTACAGAAGATTTGAACTGAAGCATGGTCAAGAGTTTGGAAGACTGTTATGCTCACAAGTAAAGCACAAAACACTCACATGATGTTCAATCGTTCCAAGCATCGTGGACACGTCAATCGATATCTTCACTGTCATTGCTGCAGAAAGCAAAAAATAACTTTTGGCATAAGGCTCGTTGGTCTAGGGGTATGATTCTCGCTTAGGGTGCGAGAGGTCCCGGGTTCAAATCCCGGATGAGCCCTTTTGCAGATCCTTGAACAAGCTCAGACAGGCAGATCTTGGGCCACTGGTCGGAACACCAACTATCACCTCTTGGGCACAGGACAAGGGGGCTGAATGGATTTGACGATGGACTGCAAATCTATTTTGATATGCACTTGTTGGTTCAAAGTAGCACAACATTTATTATTTTAGATAACCTGCAGAATGTAGGAGCATTTCTGACTTCCACGAACAACGATAATGATTCAAATGTAATACACTTGAAATGACATCCAGCCCCTAAAACAAATGAAGTCCTCATGATCTGCATTGGCCGGGAATCGAACCCGGGTCAACTGCTTGGAAGGCAGCTATGCTCACCACTATACCACCAATGCTATGTGCAGCTCATTAGCCACATGGAGACATCGACTCATATCTTGACCGTCATTTTTGTGGAAAGTGATAATTCTTTCACCAAACAGATCGTTGGTTTGAGTGTATGATTATGGCTTAGGTTGCGAGAGGTCCCTGGTTAAAAAATCTATAATTTGAATCACTACAGGTTACCTTCAGATTAGTCCCGTGACACTTGTGGGGAACGTAGGGCAAAACAGAGAACATTGCGACAAGTGGGGTCACATTAGTTTGTAGCCCAAAGATTTTGGATTCTACAAACAGAAGTTGGCACATAGACGGTTCTGACTTCAGACGAGTCTCCTGACACTTGTGGGGGATGTAGAGAAAAATTGAGAACACCACCGTGTTCGTGAGGGTCTCCCCTTTCCAGAGAGTGGTCATATGAATTTGTAGGTCAAACGGTTCGGAAGCTAGAGATGTTTTTGTGAGAAGACCGATTATAGGTATGTCTTATGGTTTGACAAAGACCGATCTAGGTCCACCATCTTTCACTGCAGATATGGAGGGGTAACATAAGCAGTTGTGGAGGATCGAGACGGATACGCTGAGTCTCAATCTCTCTAGTTGAAAACGGATCTATTTGAATGGGTATTTTCAACATTAATTTACTTTGATTCACGTACCTTTACGTCATTTGACTCAAAATAAATGAGTTCCATTCTTTTTGAAGTCAAATTTTTTCATTTTCTCTTTAAAAAAATGAATTGATCTCATTTTGCACTTCATTCATTTGTAAAAACTCGTCATCAGTTTGCTGTCGCGACTGAAGAAGACAGAATGTGAAAGACACATGAGATGAACTACAGAAGATTTGAACTGAAGCATGGTCAAGAGTTTGGAAGACTGTTATGCTCACAAGTAAAGCACAAAACACTCACATGATGTTCAATCGTTCCAAGCATCGTGGACACGTCAATCGATATCTTCACTGTCATTGCTGCAGAAAGCAAAAAATAACTTTTGGCATAAGGCTCGTTGGTCTAGGGGTATGATTCTCGCTTAGGGTGCGAGAGGTCCCGGGTTCAAATCCCGGATGAGCCCTTTTGCAGATCCTTGAACAAGCTCAGACAGGCAGATCTTGGGCCACTGGTCGGAACACCAACTATCACCTCTTGGGCACAGGACAAGGGGGCTGAATGGATTTGACGATGGACTGCAAATCTATTTTGATATGCACTTGTTGGTTCAAAGTAGCACAACATTTATTATTTTAGATAACCTGCAGAATGTAGGAGCATTTCTGACTTCCACGAACAACGATAATGATTCAAATGTAATACACTTGAAATGACATCCAGCCCCTAAAACAAATGAAGTCCTCATGATCTGCATTGGCCGGGAATCGAACCCGGGTCAACTGCTTGGAAGGCAGCTATGCTCACCACTATACCACCAATGCTATGTGCAGCTCATTAGCCACATGGAGACATCGACTCATATCTTGACCGTCATTTTTGTGGAAAGTGATAATTCTTTCACCAAACAGATCGTTGGTTTGAGTGTATGATTATGGCTTAGGTTGCGAGAGGTCCCTGGTTAAAAAATCTATAATTTGAATCACTACAGGTTACCTTCAGATTAGTCCCGTGACACTTGTGGGGAACGTAGGGCAAAACAGAGAACATTGCGACAAGTGGGGTCACATTAGTTTGTAGCCCAAAGATTTTGGATTCTACAAACAGAAGTTGGCACATAGACGGTTCTGACTTCAGACGAGTCTCCTGACACTTGTGGGGGATGTAGAGAAAAATTGAGAACACCACCGTGTTCGTGAGGGTCTCCCCTTTCCAGAGAGTGGTCATATGAATTTGTAGGTCAAACGGTTCGGAAGCTAGAGATGTTTTTGTGAGAAGACCGATTATAGGTATGTCTTATGGTTTGACAAAGACCGATCTAGGTCCACCATCTTTCACTGCAGATATGGAGGGGTAACATAAGCAGTTGTGGAGGATCGAGACGGATACGCTGAGTCTCAATCTCTCTAGTTGAAAACGGATCTATTTGAATGGGTATTTTCAACATTAATTTACTTTGATTCACGTACCTTTACGTCATTTGACTCAAAATAAATGAGTTCCATTCTTTTTGAAGTCAAATTTTTTCATTTTCTCTTTAAAAAAATGAATTGATCTCATTTTGCACTTCATTCATTTGTAAAAACTCGTCATCAGTTTGCTGTCGCGACTGAAGAAGACAGAATGTGAAAGACACATGAGATGAACTACAGAAGATTTGAACTGAAGCATGGTCAAGAGTTTGGAAGACTGTTATGCTCACAAGTAAAGCACAAAACACTCACATGATGTTCAATCGTTCCAAGCATCGTGGACACGTCAATCGATATCTTCACTGTCATTGCTGCAGAAAGCAAAAAATAACTTTTGGCATAAGGCTCGTTGGTCTAGGGGTATGATTCTCGCTTAGGGTGCGAGAGGTCCCGGGTTCAAATCCCGGATGAGCCCTTTTGCAGATCCTTGAACAAGCTCAGACAGGCAGATCTTGGGCCACTGGTCGGAACACCAACTATCACCTCTTGGGCACAGGACAAGGGGGCTGAATGGATTTGACGATGGACTGCAAATCTATTTTGATATGCACTTGTTGGTTCAAAGTAGCACAACATTTATTATTTTAGATAACCTGCAGAATGTAGGAGCATTTCTGACTTCCACGAACAACGATAATGATTCAAATGTAATACACTTGAAATGACATCCAGCCCCTAAAACAAATGAAGTCCTCATGATCTGCATTGGCCGGGAATCGAACCCGGGTCAACTGCTTGGAAGGCAGCTATGCTCACCACTATACCACCAATGCTATGTGCAGCTCATTAGCCACATGGAGACATCGACTCATATCTTGACCGTCATTTTTGTGGAAAGTGATAATTCTTTCACCAAACAGATCGTTGGTTTGAGTGTATGATTATGGCTTAGGTTGCGAGAGGTCCCTGGTTAAAAAATCTATAATTTGAATCACTACAGGTTACCTTCAGATTAGTCCCGTGACACTTGTGGGGAACGTAGGGCAAAACAGAGAACATTGCGACAAGTGGGGTCACATTAGTTTGTAGCCCAAAGATTTTGGATTCTACAAACAGAAGTTGGCACATAGACGGTTCTGACTTCAGACGAGTCTCCTGACACTTGTGGGGGATGTAGAGAAAAATTGAGAACACCACCGTGTTCGTGAGGGTCTCCCCTTTCCAGAGAGTGGTCATATGAATTTGTAGGTCAAACGGTTCGGAAGCTAGAGATGTTTTTGTGAGAAGACCGATTATAGGTATGTCTTATGGTTTGACAAAGACCGATCTAGGTCCACCATCTTTCACTGCAGATATGGAGGGGTAACATAAGCAGTTGTGGAGGATCGAGACGGATACGCTGAGTCTCAATCTCTCTAGTTGAAAACGGATCTATTTGAATGGGTATTTTCAACATTAATTTACTTTGATTCACGTACCTTTACGTCATTTGACTCAAAATAAATGAGTTCCATTCTTTTTGAAGTCAAATTTTTTCATTTTCTCTTTAAAAAAATGAATTGATCTCATTTTGCACTTCATTCATTTGTAAAAACTCGTCATCAGTTTGCTGTCGCGACTGAAGAAGACAGAATGTGAAAGACACATGAGATGAACTACAGAAGATTTGAACTGAAGCATGGTCAAGAGTTTGGAAGACTGTTATGCTCACAAGTAAAGCACAAAACACTCACATGATGTTCAATCGTTCCAAGCATCGTGGACACGTCAATCGATATCTTCACTGTCATTGCTGCAGAAAGCAAAAAATAACTTTTGGCATAAGGCTCGTTGGTCTAGGGGTATGATTCTCGCTTAGGGTGCGAGAGGTCCCGGGTTCAAATCCCGGATGAGCCCTTTTGCAGATCCTTGAACAAGCTCAGACAGGCAGATCTTGGGCCACTGGTCGGAACACCAACTATCACCTCTTGGGCACAGGACAAGGGGGCTGAATGGATTTGACGATGGACTGCAAATCTATTTTGATATGCACTTGTTGGTTCAAAGTAGCACAACATTTATTATTTTAGATAACCTGCAGAATGTAGGAGCATTTCTGACTTCCACGAACAACGATAATGATTCAAATGTAATACACTTGAAATGACATCCAGCCCCTAAAACAAATGAAGTCCTCATGATCTGCATTGGCCGGGAATCGAACCCGGGTCAACTGCTTGGAAGGCAGCTATGCTCACCACTATACCACCAATGCTATGTGCAGCTCATTAGCCACATGGAGACATCGACTCATATCTTGACCGTCATTTTTGTGGAAAGTGATAATTCTTTCACCAAACAGATCGTTGGTTTGAGTGTATGATTATGGCTTAGGTTGCGAGAGGTCCCTGGTTAAAAAATCTATAATTTGAATCACTACAGGTTACCTTCAGATTAGTCCCGTGACACTTGTGGGGAACGTAGGGCAAAACAGAGAACATTGCGACAAGTGGGGTCACATTAGTTTGTAGCCCAAAGATTTTGGATTCTACAAACAGAAGTTGGCACATAGACGGTTCTGACTTCAGACGAGTCTCCTGACACTTGTGGGGGATGTAGAGAAAAATTGAGAACACCACCGTGTTCGTGAGGGTCTCCCCTTTCCAGAGAGTGGTCATATGAATTTGTAGGTCAAACGGTTCGGAAGCTAGAGATGTTTTTGTGAGAAGACCGATTACAGGTATGTCTTATGGTTTGACAAAGACCGATCTAGGTCCACCATCTTTCACTGCAGATATGGAGGGGTAACATAAGCAGTTGTGGAGGATCGAGACGGATACGCTGAGTCTCAATCTCTCTAGTTGAAAACGGATCTATTTGAATGGGTATTTTCAACATTAATTTACTTTGATTCACGTACCTTTACGTCATTTGACTCAAAATAAATGAGTTCCATTCTTTTTGAAGTCAAATTTTTCATTTTCTCTTTAAAAAAATGAATTGATCTCATTTTGCACTTCATTCATTTGTAAAAACTCGTCATCAGTTTGCTGTCGCGACTGAAGAAGACAGAATGTGAAAGACACATGAGATGAACTACAGAAGATTTGAACTGAAGCATGGTCAAGAGTTTGGAAGACTGTTATGCTCACAAGTAAAGCACAAAACACTCACATGATGTTCAATCGTTCCAAGCATCGTGGACACGTCAATCGATATCTTCACTGTCATTGCTGCAGAAAGCAAAAAATAACTTTTGGCATAAGGCTCGTTGGTCTAGGGGTATGATTCTCGCTTAGGGTGCGAGAGGTCCCGGGTTCAAATCCCGGATGAGCCCTTTTGCAGATCCTTGAACAAGCTCAGACAGGCAGATCTTGGGCCACTGGTCGGAACACCAACTATCACCTCTTGGGCACAGGACAAGGGGGCTGAATGGATTTGACGATGGACTGCAAATCTATTTTGATATGCACTTGTTGGTTCAAAGTAGCACAACATTTATTATTTTAGATAACCTGCAGAATGTAGGAGCATTTCTGACTTCCACGAACAACGATAATGATTCAAATGTAATACACTTGAAATGACATCCAGCCCCTAAAACAAATGAAGTCCTCATGATCTGCATTGGCCGGGAATCGAACCCGGGTCAACTGCTTGGAAGGCAGCTATGCTCACCACTATACCACCAATGCTATGTGCAGCTCATTAGCCACATGGAGACATCGACTCATATCTTGACCGTCATTTTTGTGGAAAGTGATAATTCTTTCACCAAACAGATCGTTGGTTTGAGTGTATGATTATGGCTTAGGTTGCGAGAGGTCCCTGGTTAAAAAATCTATAATTTGAATCACTACAGGTTACCTTCAGATTAGTCCCGTGACACTTGTGGGGAACGTAGGGCAAAACAGAGAACATTGCGACAAGTGGGGTCACATTAGTTTGTAGCCCAAAGATTTTGGATTCTACAAACAGAAGTTGGCACATAGACGGTTCTGACTTCAGACGAGTCTCCTGACACTTGTGGGGGATGTAGAGAAAAATTGAGAACACCACCGTGTTCGTGAGGGTCTCCCCTTTCCAGAGAGTGGTCATATGAATTTGTAGGTCAAACGGTTCGGAAGCTAGAGATGTTTTTGTGAGAAGACCGATTATAGGTATGTCTTATGGTTTGACAAAGACCGATCTAGGTCCACCATCTTTCACTGCAGATATGGAGGGGTAACATAAGCAGTTGTGGAGGATCGAGACGGATACGCTGAGTCTCAATCTCTCTAGTTGAAAACGGATCTATTTGAATGGGTATTTTCAACATTAATTTACTTTGATTCACGTACCTTTACGTCATTTGACTCAAAATAAATGAGTTCCATTCTTTTTGAAGTCAAATATTTTCATTTTCTCTTTAAAAAAATGAATTGATCTCATTTTGCACTTCATTCATTTGTAAAAACTCGTCATCAGTTTGCTGTCGCGACTGAAGAAGACAGAATGTGAAAGACACATGAGATGAACTACAGAAGATTTGAACTGAAGCATGGTCAAGAGTTTGGAAGACTGTTATGCTCACAAGTAAAGCACAAAACACTCACATGATGTTCAATCGTTCCAAGCATCGTGGACACGTCAATCGATATCTTCACTGTCATTGCTGCAGAAAGCAAAAAATAACTTTTGGCATAAGGCTCGTTGGTCTAGGGGTATGATTCTCGCTTAGGGTGCGAGAGGTCCCGGGTTCAAATCCCGGATGAGCCCTTTTGCAGATCCTTGAACAAGCTCAGACAGGCAGATCTTGGGCCACTGGTCGGAACACCAACTATCACCTCTTGGGCACAGGACAAGGGGGCTGAATGGATTTGACGATGGACTGCAAATCTATTTTGATATGCACTTGTTGGTTCAAAGTAGCACAACATTTATTATTTTAGATAACCTGCAGAATGTAGGAGCATTTCTGACTTCCACGAACAACGATAATGATTCAAATGTAATACACTTGAAATGACATCCAGCCCCTAAAACAAATGAAGTCCTCATGATCTGCATTGGCCGGGAATCGAACCCGGGTCAACTGCTTGGAAGGCAGCTATGCTCACCACTATACCACCAATGCTATGTGCAGCTCATTAGCCACATGGAGACATCGACTCATATCTTGACCGTCATTTTTGTGGAAAGTGATAATTCTTTCACCAAACAGATCGTTGGTTTGAGTGTATGATTATGGCTTAGGTTGCGAGAGGTCCCTGGTTAAAAAATCTATAATTTGAATCACTACAGGTTACCTTCAGATTAGTCCCGTGACACTTGTGGGGAACGTAGGGCAAAACAGAGAACATTGCGACAAGTGGGGTCACATTAGTTTGTAGCCCAAAGATTTTGGATTCTACAAACAGAAGTTGGCACATAGACGGTTCTGACTTCAGACGAGTCTCCTGACACTTGTGGGGGATGTAGAGAAAAATTGAGAACACCACCGTGTTCGTGAGGGTCTCCCCTTTCCAGAGAGTGGTCATATGAATTTGTAGGTCAAACGGTTCGGAAGCTAGAGATGTTTTTGTGAGAAGACCGATTACAGGTATGTCTTATGGTTTGACAAAGACCGATCTAGGTCCACCATCTTTCACTGCAGATATGGAGGGGTAACATAAGCAGTTGTGGAGGATCGAGACGGATACGCTGAGTCTCAATCTCTCTAGTTGAAAACGGATCTATTTGAATGGGTATTTTCAACATTAATTTACTTTGATTCACGTACCTTTACGTCATTTGACTCAAAATAAATGAGTTCCATTCTTTTTGAAGTCAAATTTTTTCATTTTCTCTTTAAAAAAATGAATTGATCTCATTTTGCACTTCATTCATTTGTAAAAACTCGTCATCAGTTTGCTGTCGCGACTGAAGAAGACAGAATGTGAAAGACACATGAGATGAACTACAGAAGATTTGAACTGAAGCATGGTCAAGAGTTTGGAAGACTGTTATGCTCACAAGTAAAGCACAAAACACTCACATGATGTTCAATCGTTCCAAGCATCGTGGACACGTCAATCGATATCTTCACTGTCATTGCTGCAGAAAGCAAAAAATAACTTTTGGCATAAGGCTCGTTGGTCTAGGGGTATGATTCTCGCTTAGGGTGCGAGAGGTCCCGGGTTCAAATCCCGGATGAGCCCTTTTGCAGATCCTTGAACAAGCTCAGACAGGCAGATCTTGGGCCACTGGTCGGAACACCAACTATCACCTCTTGGGCACAGGACAAGGGGGCTGAATGGATTTGACGATGGACTGCAAATCTATTTTGATATGCACTTGTTGGTTCAAAGTAGCACAACATTTATTATTTTAGATAACCTGCAGAATGTAGGAGCATTTCTGACTTCCACGAACAACGATAATGATTCAAATGTAATACACTTGAAATGACATCCAGCCCCTAAAACAAATGAAGTCCTCATGATCTGCATTGGCCGGGAATCGAACCCGGGTCAACTGCTTGGAAGGCAGCTATGCTCACCACTATACCACCAATGCTATGTGCAGCTCATTAGCCACATGGAGACATCGACTCATATCTTGACCGTCATTTTTGTGGAAAGTGATAATTCTTTCACCAAACAGATCGTTGGTTTGAGTGTATGATTATGGCTTAGGTTGCGAGAGGTCCCTGGTTAAAAAATCTATAATTTGAATCACTACAGGTTACCTTCAGATTAGTCCCGTGACACTTGTGGGGAACGTAGGGCAAAACAGAGAACATTGCGACAAGTGGGGTCACATTAGTTTGTAGCCCAAAGATTTTGGATTCTACAAACAGAAGTTGGCACATAGACGGTTCTGACTTCAGACGAGTCTCCTGACACTTGTGGGGGATGTAGAGAAAAATTGAGAACACCACCGTGTTCGTGAGGGTCTCCCCTTTCCAGAGAGTGGTCATATGAATTTGTAGGTCAAACGGTTCGGAAGCTAGAGATGTTTTTGTGAGAAGACCGATTACAGGTATGTCTTATGGTTTGACAAAGACCGATCTAGGTCCACCATCTTTCACTGCAGATATGGAGGGGTAACATAAGCAGTTGTGGAGGATCGAGACGGATACGCTGAGTCTCAATCTCTCTAGTTGAAAACGGATCTATTTGAATGGGTATTTTCAACATTAATTTACTTTGATTCACGTACCTTTACGTCATTTGACTCAAAATAAATGAGTTCCATTCTTTTTGAAGTCAAATTTTTTCATTTTCTCTTTAAAAAAATGAATTGATCTCATTTTGCACTTCATTCATTTGTAAAAACTCGTCATCAGTTTGCTGTCGCGACTGAAGAAGACAGAATGTGAAAGACACATGAGATGAACTACAGAAGATTTGAACTGAAGCATGGTCAAGAGTTTGGAAGACTGTTATGCTCACAAGTAAAGCACAAAACACTCACATGATGTTCAATCGTTCCAAGCATCGTGGACACGTCAATCGATATCTTCACTGTCATTGCTGCAGAAAGCAAAAAATAACTTTTGGCATAAGGCTCGTTGGTCTAGGGGTATGATTCTCGCTTAGGGTGCGAGAGGTCCCGGGTTCAAATCCCGGATGAGCCCTTTTGCAGATCCTTGAACAAGCTCAGACAGGCAGATCTTGGGCCACTGGTCGGAACACCAACTATCACCTCTTGGGCACAGGACAAGGGGGCTGAATGGATTTGACGATGGACTGCAAATCTATTTTGATATGCACTTGTTGGTTCAAAGTAGCACAACATTTATTATTTTAGATAACCTGCAGAATGTAGGAGCATTTCTGACTTCCACGAACAACGATAATGATTCAAATGTAATACACTTGAAATGACATCCAGCCCCTAAAACAAATGAAGTCCTCATGATCTGCATTGGCCGGGAATCGAACCCGGGTCAACTGCTTGGAAGGCAGCTATGCTCACCACTATACCACCAATGCTATGTGCAGCTCATTAGCCACATGGAGACATCGACTCATATCTTGACCGTCATTTTTGTGGAAAGTGATAATTCTTTCACCAAACAGATCGTTGGTTTGAGTGTATGATTATGGCTTAGGTTGCGAGAGGTCCCTGGTTAAAAAATCTATAATTTGAATCACTACAGGTTACCTTCAGATTAGTCCCGTGACACTTGTGGGGAACGTAGGGCAAAACAGAGAACATTGCGACAAGTGGGGTCACATTAGTTTGTAGCCCAAAGATTTTGGATTCTACAAACAGAAGTTGGCACATAGACGGTTCTGACTTCAGACGAGTCTCCTGACACTTGTGGGGGATGTAGAGAAAAATTGAGAACACCACCGTGTTCGTGAGGGTCTCCCCTTTCCAGAGAGTGGTCATATGAATTTGTAGGTCAAACGGTTCGGAAGCTAGAGATGTTTTTGTGAGAAGACCGATTACAGGTATGTCTTATGGTTTGACAAAGACCGATCTAGGTCCACCATCTTTCACTGCAGATATGGAGGGGTAACATAAGCAGTTGTGGAGGATCGAGACGGATACGCTGAGTCTCAATCTCTCTAGTTGAAAACGGATCTATTTGAATGGGTATTTTCAACATTAATTTACTTTGATTCACGTACCTTTACGTCATTTGACTCAAAATAAATGAGTTCCATTCTTTTTGAAGTCAAATATTTTCATTTTCTCTTTAAAAAAATGAATTGATCTCATTTTGCACTTCATTCATTTGTAAAAACTCGTCATCAGTTTGCTGTCGCGACTGAAGAAGACAGAATGTGAAAGACACATGAGATGAACTACAGAAGATTTGAACTGAAGCATGGTCAAGAGTTTGGAAGACTGTTATGCTCACAAGTAAAGCACAAAACACTCACATGATGTTCAATCGTTCCAAGCATCGTGGACACGTCAATCGATATCTTCACTGTCATTGCTGCAGAAAGCAAAAAATAACTTTTGGCATAAGGCTCGTTGGTCTAGGGGTATGATTCTCGCTTAGGGTGCGAGAGGTCCCGGGTTCAAATCCCGGATGAGCCCTTTTGCAGATCCTTGAACAAGCTCAGACAGGCAGATCTTGGGCCACTGGTCGGAACACCAACTATCACCTCTTGGGCACAGGACAAGGGGGCTGAATGGATTTGACGATGGACTGCAAATCTATTTTGATATGCACTTGTTGGTTCAAAGTAGCACAACATTTATTATTTTAGATAACCTGCAGAATGTAGGAGCATTTCTGACTTCCACGAACAACGATAATGATTCAAATGTAATACACTTGAAATGACATCCAGCCCCTAAAACAAATGAAGTCCTCATGATCTGCATTGGCCGGGAATCGAACCCGGGTCAACTGCTTGGAAGGCAGCTATGCTCACCACTATACCACCAATGCTATGTGCAGCTCATTAGCCACATGGAGACATCGACTCATATCTTGACCGTCATTTTTGTGGAAAGTGATAATTCTTTCACCAAACAGATCGTTGGTTTGAGTGTATGATTATGGCTTAGGTTGCGAGAGGTCCCTGGTTAAAAAATCTATAATTTGAATCACTACAGGTTACCTTCAGATTAGTCCCGTGACACTTGTGGGGAACGTAGGGCAAAACAGAGAACATTGCGACAAGTGGGGTCACATTAGTTTGTAGCCCAAAGATTTTGGATTCTACAAACAGAAGTTGGCACATAGACGGTTCTGACTTCAGACGAGTCTCCTGACACTTGTGGGGGATGTAGAGAAAAATTGAGAACACCACCGTGTTCGTGAGGGTCTCCCCTTTCCAGAGAGTGGTCATATGAATTTGTAGGTCAAACGGTTCGGAAGCTAGAGATGTTTTTGTGAGAAGACCGATTACAGGTATGTCTTATGGTTTGACAAAGACCGATCTAGGTCCACCATCTTTCACTGCAGATATGGAGGGGTAACATAAGCAGTTGTGGAGGATCGAGACGGATACGCTGAGTCTCAATCTCTCTAGTTGAAAACGGATCTATTTGAATGGGTATTTTCAACATTAATTTACTTTGATTCACGTACCTTTACGTCATTTGACTCAAAATAAATGAGTTCCATTCTTTTTGAAGTCAAATATTTTCATTTTCTCTTTAAAAAAATGAATTGATCTCATTTTGCACTTCATTCATTTGTAAAAACTCGTCATCAGTTTGCTGTCGCGACTGAAGAAGACAGAATGTGAAAGACACATGAGATGAACTACAGAAGATTTGAACTGAAGCATGGTCAAGAGTTTGGAAGACTGTTATGCTCACAAGTAAAGCACAAAACACTCACATGATGTTCAATCGTTCCAAGCATCGTGGACACGTCAATCGATATCTTCACTGTCATTGCTGCAGAAAGCAAAAAATAACTTTTGGCATAAGGCTCGTTGGTCTAGGGGTATGATTCTCGCTTAGGGTGCGAGAGGTCCCGGGTTCAAATCCCGGATGAGCCCTTTTGCAGATCCTTGAACAAGCTCAGACAGGCAGATCTTGGGCCACTGGTCGGAACACCAACTATCACCTCTTGGGCACAGGACAAGGGGGCTGAATGGATTTGACGATGGACTGCAAATCTATTTTGATATGCACTTGTTGGTTCAAAGTAGCACAACATTTATTATTTTAGATAACCTGCAGAATGTAGGAGCATTTCTGACTTCCACGAACAACGATAATGATTCAAATGTAATACACTTGAAATGACATCCAGCCCCTAAAACAAATGAAGTCCTCATGATCTGCATTGGCCGGGAATCGAACCCGGGTCAACTGCTTGGAAGGCAGCTATGCTCACCACTATACCACCAATGCTATGTGCAGCTCATTAGCCACATGGAGACATCGACTCATATCTTGACCGTCATTTTTGTGGAAAGTGATAATTCTTTCACCAAACAGATCGTTGGTTTGAGTGTATGATTATGGCTTAGGTTGCGAGAGGTCCCTGGTTAAAAAATCTATAATTTGAATCACTACAGGTTACCTTCAGATTAGTCCCGTGACACTTGTGGGGAACGTAGGGCAAAACAGAGAACATTGCGACAAGTGGGGTCACATTAGTTTGTAGCCCAAAGATTTTGGATTCTACAAACAGAAGTTGGCACATAGACGGTTCTGACTTCAGACGAGTCTCCTGACACTTGTGGGGGATGTAGAGAAAAATTGAGAACACCACCGTGTTCGTGAGGGTCTCCCCTTTCCAGAGAGTGGTCATATGAATTTGTAGGTCAAACGGTTCGGAAGCTAGAGATGTTTTTGTGAGAAGACCGATTACAGGTATGTCTTATGGTTTGACAAAGACCGATCTAGGTCCACCATCTTTCACTGCAGATATGGAGGGGTAACATAAGCAGTTGTGGAGGATCGAGACGGATACGCTGAGTCTCAATCTCTCTAGTTGAAAACGGATCTATTTGAATGGGTATTTTCAACATTAATTTACTTTGATTCACGTACCTTTACGTCATTTGACTCAAAATAAATGAGTTCCATTCTTTTTGAAGTCAAATATTTTCATTTTCTCTTTAAAAAAATGAATTGATCTCATTTTGCACTTCATTCATTTGTAAAAACTCGTCATCAGTTTGCTGTCGCGACTGAAGAAGACAGAATGTGAAAGACACATGAGATGAACTACAGAAGATTTGAACTGAAGCATGGTCAAGAGTTTGGAAGACTGTTATGCTCACAAGTAAAGCACAAAACACTCACATGATGTTCAATCGTTCCAAGCATCGTGGACACGTCAATCGATATCTTCACTGTCATTGCTGCAGAAAGCAAAAAATAACTTTTGGCATAAGGCTCGTTGGTCTAGGGGTATGATTCTCGCTTAGGGTGCGAGAGGTCCCGGGTTCAAATCCCGGATGAGCCCTTTTGCAGATCCTTGAAGAAGCTCAGACAGGCAGATCTTGGGCCACTGGTCGGAACACCAACTATCACCTCTTGGGCACAGGACAAGGGGGCTGAATGGATTTGACGATGGACTGCAAATCTATTTTGATATGCACTTGTTGGTTCAAAGTAGCACAACATTTATTATTTTAGATAACCTGCAGAATGTAGGAGCATTTCTGACTTCCACGAACAACGATAATGATTCAAATGTAATACACTTGAAATGACATCCAGCCCCTAAAACAAATGAAGTCCTCATGATCTGCATTGGCCGGGAATCGAACCCGGGTCAACTGCTTGGAAGGCAGCTATGCTCACCACTATACCACCAATGCTATGTGCAGCTCATTAGCCACATGGAGACATCGACTCATATCTTGACCGTCATTTTTGTGGAAAGTGATAATTCTTTCACCAAACAGATCGTTGGTTTGAGTGTATGATTATGGCTTAGGTTGCGAGAGGTCCCTGGTTAAAAAATCTATAATTTGAATCACTACAGGTTACCTTCAGATTAGTCCCGTGACACTTGTGGGGAACGTAGGGCAAAACAGAGAACATTGCGACAAGTGGGGTCACATTAGTTTGTAGCCCAAAGATTTTGGATTCTACAAACAGAAGTTGGCACATAGACGGTTCTGACTTCAGACGAGTCTCCTGACACTTGTGGGGGATGTAGAGAAAAATTGAGAACACCACCGTGTTCGTGAGGGTCTCCCCTTTCCAGAGAGTGGTCATATGAATTTGTAGGTCAAACGGTTCGGAAGCTAGAGATGTTTTTGTGAGAAGACCGATTACAGGTATGTCTTATGGTTTGACAAAGACCGATCTAGGTCCACCATCTTTCACTGCAGATATGGAGGGGTAACATAAGCAGTTGTGGAGGATCGAGACGGATACGCTGAGTCTCAATCTCTCTAGTTGAAAACGGATCTATTTGAATGGGTATTTTCAACATTAATTTACTTTGATTCACGTACCTTTACGTCATTTGACTCAAAATAAATGAGTTCCATTCTTTTTGAAGTCAAATATTTTCATTTTCTCTTTAAAAAAATGAATTGATCTCATTTTGCACTTCATTCATTTGTAAAAACTCGTCATCAGTTTGCTGTCGCGACTGAAGAAGACAGAATGTGAAAGACACATGAGATGAACTACAGAAGATTTGAACTGAAGCATGGTCAAGAGTTTGGAAGACTGTTATGCTCACAAGTAAAGCACAAAACACTCACATGATGTTCAATCGTTCCAAGCATCGTGGACACGTCAATCGATATCTTCACTGTCATTGCTGCAGAAAGCAAAAAATAACTTTTGGCATAAGGCTCGTTGGTCTAGGGGTATGATTCTCGCTTAGGGTGCGAGAGGTCCCGGGTTCAAATCCCGGATGAGCCCTTTTGCAGATCCTTGAAGAAGCTCAGACAGGCAGATCTTGGGCCACTGGTCGGAACACCAACTATCACCTCTTGGGCACAGGACAAGGGGGCTGAATGGATTTGACGATGGACTGCAAATCTATTTTGATATGCACTTGTTGGTTCAAAGTAGCACAACATTTATTATTTTAGATAACCTGCAGAATGTAGGAGCATTTCTGACTTCCACGAACAACGATAATGATTCAAATGTAATACACTTGAAATGACATCCAGCCCCTAAAACAAATGAAGTCCTCATGATCTGCATTGGCCGGGAATCGAACCCGGGTCAACTGCTTGGAAGGCAGCTATGCTCACCACTATACCACCAATGCTATGTGCAGCTCATTAGCCACATGGAGACATCGACTCATATCTTGACCGTCATTTTTGTGGAAAGTGATAATTCTTTCACCAAACAGATCGTTGGTTTGAGTGTATGATTATGGCTTAGGTTGCGAGAGGTCCCTGGTTAAAAAATCTATAATTTGAATCACTACAGGTTACCTTCAGATTAGTCCCGTGACACTTGTGGGGAACGTAGGGCAAAACAGAGAACATTGCGACAAGTGGGGTCACATTAGTTTGTAGCCCAAAGATTTTGGATTCTACAAACAGAAGTTGGCACATAGACGGTTCTGACTTCAGACGAGTCTCCTGACACTTGTGGGGGATGTAGAGAAAAATTGAGAACACCACCGTGTTCGTGAGGGTCTCCCCTTTCCAGAGAGTGGTCATATGAATTTGTAGGTCAAACGGTTCGGAAGCTAGAGATGTTTTTGTGAGAAGACCGATTACAGGTATGTCTTATGGTTTGACAAAGACCGATCTAGGTCCACCATCTTTCACTGCAGATATGGAGGGGTAACATAAGCAGTTGTGGAGGATCGAGACGGATACGCTGAGTCTCAATCTCTCTAGTTGAAAACGGATCTATTTGAATGGGTATTTTCAACATTAATTTACTTTGATTCACGTACCTTTACGTCATTTGACTCAAAATAAATGAGTTCCATTCTTTTTGAAGTCAAATATTTTCATTTTCTCTTTAAAAAAATGAATTGATCTCATTTTGCACTTCATTCATTTGTAAAAACTCGTCATCAGTTTGCTGTCGCGACTGAAGAAGACAGAATGTGAAAGACACATGAGATGAACTACAGAAGATTTGAACTGAAGCATGGTCAAGAGTTTGGAAGACTGTTATGCTCACAAGTAAAGCACAAAACACTCACATGATGTTCAATCGTTCCAAGCATCGTGGACACGTCAATCGATATCTTCACTGTCATTGCTGCAGAAAGCAAAAAATAACTTTTGGCATAAGGCTCGTTGGTCTAGGGGTATGATTCTCGCTTAGGGTGCGAGAGGTCCCGGGTTCAAATCCCGGATGAGCCCTTTTGCAGATCCTTGAACAAGCTCAGACAGGCAGATCTTGGGCCACTGGTCGGAACACCAACTATCACCTCTTGGGCACAGGACAAGGGGGCTGAATGGATTTGACGATGGACTGCAAATCTATTTTGATATGCACTTGTTGGTTCAAAGTAGCACAACATTTATTATTTTAGATAACCTGCAGAATGTAGGAGCATTTCTGACTTCCACGAACAACGATAATGATTCAAATGTAATACACTTGAAATGACATCCAGCCCCTAAAACAAATGAAGTCCTCATGATCTGCATTGGCCGGGAATCGAACCCGGGTCAACTGCTTGGAAGGCAGCTATGCTCACCACTATACCACCAATGCTATGTGCAGCTCATTAGCCACATGGAGACATCGTCTGCTTATTCCTTTTAAGAGTTGGGATGTACTGGAATTGAAAATGTTGCAACCGTTGGATGCTCTCTTTGTACAGAGCCAACAGCGTCAGAGCCTTGTTCATTTAAAGAAGTGCATAATATATACGAATCGTAAAGATTACGATGCAAAAGAGCCTCAAGAAGATACAGCGTCAGAAGAAAACTAAGTAAGCGGATGCTTTAACCCCGCCCCCCCAGATACCCAAGGGCCTTGTTCTACAATAAAAGAAAAAAGCAGCCAGTTCTTCATTTCAGCATACACCATGGATCTCCAGACCATCTACGAGGAAGCCACTACGTCATGGGGGCCCGACACTAAAGACTCTATGCCTCGAAGCCCTACACTCTACGCACCCCTGGCAAGACCCGTGACACCCCCGACATTTACCCAGCCTGAGGATGTGTTTGATGGGGTGGCCAGTACTATTTTTGTGGATACAATCAAGGCCTCTGTAGCTACACTTTTAAACGTGGTGATTGGCGAATATATACGAGAAAAATGCATCGGCTGTGAGATCAATCATCCCAGCCAGCGTCGTCATCCTTGCCTCTACGACCCTCCTAGATACTACTTTTTCAATCATTTTGAGGAGCTGGTGAAAAGACTGTGGTCCTGCCGTTTTATACCAGCGCTGGTCATCGCCCTGGAGTCTATGGGTATTGCGCCGTCTATCCCTAGAGTTTACGGGGTAACCGAAGCCTTCCTACATGAACTGAAGGAGGCCATCTTCATCCATGAGAAACTCAAAGAAATCCGACACACCCTGGTGGACGACAACAAATACAGGGAAGCTGTGGTGGCTGATGTGATGCTTTTCTGGCTCAATAAATCCCAAGAGACCGAGTGACATTTTGTTTATTTAGAGCTATGGGTAACTATGTGTCTACGATGTTTGAGCGAATAAATACATTTTTTCTTTTGAGAGACCTTACAAATGTTATGCATCAGATTATTGAAAATAAAGTGAACAATGTAAAGTTCTACACAACCCACAATACAGGGGTTATTGTAGAGCGTGTGTTAAAAATGGAGCAAATCATGAAACATGTCCGACATACGGGCGAGAGTTTACAATGGTCACATATGGTATCAAGGCTTGTTGAGGATTCTGAAGAACTAGAAATAACTTTGGCTAAGATTTTACATTATTTGTTTGAACCACCCTTTAATGTGAATGTGTATCATATTTGTTGTTTATATACTTATATATCAGACGTGTGTGTTTTAAAAATTCAGCGAAACAAACCTGTAAATCTAAACAATATATACAGGGTGTTGCATGCTGTGATTGTTGAGAAAACGGGGACTTGTATCTTGCAACAAATCCTGAATTGTCTGTATACGTAATAATTGTTGCATTCTTAAAATAAAAATTCACAAACTGAAATGTTGTCGTTATATGAAAGTGGCTCATTACAGTTATTGTACCTCAGAGAGGCAAGAAGGATGGCTGAGCAGCTGTTGAAAAACATATATTATAATCCCTCTAACCCCGGGTCTTATGGGGGTAAAGAGCGTTTACAGAGAGCTATAGTCGAAGAAACAGGTAGTCTGTTAAGCGATGCTAAAGTGAATGAATGGTTATCAAAGCAAGATGCCTACACTCTACATAAACCTGTAAGAAAACATTTTCCAAGAAATAGAGTTTTTTCTACGCATCCATTATCCCAATTTCAGGCGGATCTATGTGACATGCAGTCCCTTGCCGATAAAAATGATGGAAATCGCTACATGCTAACGGTTATAGATATTTTCTCTAAATTAGCCTATGTAAGGGTGTTAAAAAATAAGAGCGGGGCAGAGGTGACCAGGGCCTTTGAATCGATCTTGAAGGCAGGAGGCGCCCCCAAGAAAGTGCAGACGGATGGCGGAAAATAATTTTTTAATAAAACATTTCAGAAGCTAATGAATAAGTATAATATAGTACATTTTGCTACAGGCTCTGATTTGAAAGCTTCGGTTGTGGAACGCTTTAATAGGACTTTGAAAGAGCGGATGTGGCGCTATTTTACAGCTCACAACACCAACCGATATACAGACATAGTTCAGGATTTAGTAAACGGGTACAACCACAGCTACCATAAGACTATACGTATGAAGCCCTCGGAGGTCTCTTCGGAAAACTCTTTTCAAGTCTTTAAAAATATGTATGGTTTGTTCCCACTTCGCCGTAAGAAAAAAATGACTTTTAAATTCCTAGTGGGTGACTTGGTGCGTATATCAAAGTTGAGGGGTGTTTTCGACAAAAAATACGAACAAGGCTTTAGCTCGGAGTTGTTTACCGTTACCGAATGTCTGCCACGCATTCCGCCGGTCTACAAATTAAAAGATTATGACGGGGATCTTATAGAGGGATCTTTTTATGAGAAGGAATTACAGAAGGTCCAGTTGGGTAAAGACAAAGTCTTTCACGTGGAGGAGATTCTAGATCAGAAGAGAGAAAAGGGTAAAAAATGGTTGCTGGTCCGCTGGAAAAACTGGCCTCAAAAGTTCAACAGTTGGGTATTGGAGCAGGATGTGGTGGAGGCAACGGGGCTTAATTTAAACCCCTAGTCATGATAACTAGCGCATCATTCGCGTGTACACAGTTGGGCATCATGGAACACAGCGGCTTCTACCTGACTCTCCCCAGTAATGCGTCGGCACAGATATATCGTAATAATCAGAGTTCGAAGTATACAACCAATTTTCCAAAGCCTATAGAGTTATCAGAGGCTTGGGAAGTAGGTCTCAGCGAGATTACATACCCCCATAGTTGGTATAATATCAAAGCTAAGGACCGTGATTTTTATTGCAAAAGGTTCTCGGAACCTGCGAAACTTATTAAGCTTAAAAAAGGTTTCTATAGAACCGTCGACAGGATCGTCTCAGAGTTGAATGAACACCTAACCCTGAACAAGATGGAAATATTCCTATTCTACAATCCAATCCATAAAAGGATACAAATCTCAGGGCCTGCTAACGGAGGTATAAAGACCAGCGGTAATTTATCCTACATGTTGGGGATGGGTCCCAATAAATGGACGTATGTGAACGATAAATTATTCCCATTCCCTGCGGATATACATGCAGGCTTTTACAACATATTTGTCTATACCGACATCATAACCTATCAAAGGGTCGGAGACAGCTGTGTGCCCCTCCTGCGAACAGTTCATATAGACGGCAAGGATGGGGACATCGTCACTGTCAATTATGACAAGCCGCACTACGTACATGTCAGCAAGAACTATATTGAAAACATTCTGGTTGAGCTTAAAACGGATCAGAACGAAAACATTGAATTTACTTATGGTAAAACGATTGTAAAACTCCACTTTAGACCCACCAAAACCTCTCTACATATATAATAGCTGTATTATATTTATAAACATAATACAAATAAAAGTGTTATGGAGCACCATCAGCTCGACCCTAACCGTTATGTTTCATACTATGTGGATCAAGTGGGTAATGGACTACCAGGATATCATGGAGCGCCGACAATGTATGGTTCGGGGATAGGAGGTATATTCCGTAACCTCTTCAGGATGGTTTTACCGTTTATGAAGAGAGGCTTCAGCATAGCCAAACCACATTTAAAATCAGCGGCTAAAAATATAGTAAGTGAGGTTGTAGCCAATGCTATGACCCGAAGGGCGTCACCAGAGGTGGAGCATCAAGAAGGCTCGGGGCTTATGATATTGTCTCGAAGGCCAAAAAAGAGACCCCCTGGTTTAAGGCGTTGGCCGGCACCTAAAAAGCGGCGGTTAACTGTTAAAAGAACCTCAGTAAGTCAAAGACGGGGTAAAGTGAGGAGGTCTGTACCAAAACAGGCTAAAAGAATACTAGGAAGTATTTTCTAAAAGAATAAGTGACATGGCTCTTTTACATCGAATGTCCTCTGAAGCTATAAAGACAGAACTTGATCTTTTCACGGCACCGTTAACGCAGCATTCAATAGATAGATCCAGTTATGTGGAGATAGCCCCTCTCTCTGCTATTACCGATAACGGGCCTATCGAATTTTTCATACCAGGCCATGGTGACAACTATCTGGACCTCAACAACACCTTGGTGCATTTACGTCTAAAAGTGACCAAAAGAGATGGGTCTAATATTGCAGACGATGCCAAAGTGAGTCTCATTAATTACCCCTTGGCCACCATTTTCTCCCAAGTTGATGTGACTTTGGGTGAACGCCTAATCAGTCAAAGCAGCGCTACATACCCTTATAGAGCCATCATGGAGTGTTTACTAAACTACTCCGAAGACACTCTCAAAACCCAATTTAGCGCCGGGCTGTTTAGCAAGGATACTGCAGGAGCCTCTATGGAATCGACAGACCCTTCCACCGGTGCAAACAAAGGACTAGCGGCACGAGCTCGCTACTGCGCCGAATCTCGAGAGTTTCATTTGCTAGGCCCTATACACTCTGACATTTTCTTTCAAGAACGGTTACTCTTAAATTCGGTTGATTTAAGATTAAAATTAACCAGGGCCAAGGATGATTTTTGCCTGATGTCTCCCCAAGACGGGGATTTTAGTTTGAAAGTGTTGGGGGCAACCCTTTTTATTAAAAAAGTATCTGTATCTCCGGCCGTGCGCCTGGGTCACTCACATGCTTTGATGAAAGGAAATGCCCTTTACCCTCTCCAAAGAATTACCATGAAAACCTTTAGCATACCTGTGGGCAGTAGAATCTGCAGTCAAGAAAACCTATTTCTAGGCCCTTTACCTAGATATGTGGTTATAGGTCTGGTTGATCACGCCTCTAATACGGGCAGTTTAGATAAAAAACCCTTTAATTTTCAGCACTTCAATGCAGAGTATGTAGCGCTCTGTCAGGACGGACGTCAGGTTCCGGCGAAGGCTTTCCAACCACAATTTAATAACAACATATCTGTGCGAGAATTTTACAATCTATTCCTGGCTACAGGGCGACATCTAAAAGATCTCTCTTTACCTATTGACAGAAATGATTTTGCAGAGGGTTACACATTGTATGCTTTCAATTTATCACCTGATGATGACACCTCAGGAAATCTGTCTGTGGTGTCCCAAGGTAACCTCAGGCTGGAAATGCGTTTCCGTACACCTTTAGCCTGTACAGTTAGCCTGATTGTTTACGCATGCTCTGATTCAATCTTGGAAGTGAATGCCCGAAGACAGGTCTTAGTGGATTATTATTAAGGACCTTTGAACAAAGACATGAATACCCAAGAGTTGGACGGTCTCATGAGCCGCTTGATTGGAAAACAATTTTGTGGAGTGTTGGCTTGTGATGAATTACCTATTGAGATATGGTCTGAGAGGCCTGCAATGTTTATTGTCAATACCCATCCTAAACACATGCCTGGTGAACATTGGCTAGCTATGACATTAGAACAGGAAGGTGGACGAAAAATCTCAACTTTTTTTGATTCCTATGGCTTTCCCCCCGGTTTTTCACATTTCCCTAAATCTATTAAAGATTTTTTGACCCTAAACGGTACAAAGATCTACTACAACATCAAACAAGTGCAAGATAACCTTTCCACTACATGCGGTCACCACTGTGTATTTTACCTGTGCCAAAGAGCCCGGGGAGTTTCTTTTGAAGATGTTATGTCTCTTTATAAGGATGATTTAAGAAGTAATGATAACCTTGTATCTTGTTTTGTTAGAAAATATCAAAAGTGTTCAAATGTGTGTCCTTTAAGAACGCGTAATCAAGGCGTATGCTCACGTCATATGTTTCAAGAATGCCACAAATGTTAACTTGCTTATTTTTCAAATAAAAAATTTATTGAATTTAATCATAGCCATTCAAAAGTCATTTTCAAAAGTCTAACCACGCCGAGAGATCGGGTTTAGGAAAAGGTCCTGAGACGTTCATGGGAGTAAATGAGTTAGCATCATCGCTTTCATATGGGGCCGGTGTCGTTGGGGCATCTTTAGGGGTGCTGTATCTCGTTGAAGGCTTTTGTTTTAAAGCTTGAATCTGTTGACGAAGCTTATGGTTGGGTACACCGGAGAGGGGGATGTTGAGGATTGCCAGGGCCTTAAGAAACTGACGCCAGCCGGGAGGCCTTCGGTCATCAGCAACCTTGTGGGCAGCCGTGGTACTTTTAAGCAAGTCCTGCATATGGGACCCCCTAACCACAGAGCCCTGAAGGATAAACTCTCCAGAGTCGTTCCAAGCAGCTATCCCCTTTGAGTCTTTTATCTTGTTACTAATGTATTTAACATTCTTCCTGTTACGTAAAGGCACATGTGTCAGTAGGTCATGCATAACTTTATCTTCAAATGGCATTTGAGCTTCACCCGACATATTATCTCCACTAGGTAAGATCGACGGTACAGGCCTTACAGGGGCATGGCTATCGTTAGGTTCGACATCTGTTAAAGGGTCCGGTAGGGAAAGGGTTAAATGGTTAGTCTCTCTCTCCCCTTGCTTTACCCGAGTCAAATACCTTTGCATTAGGTTTGTGTATTTTTGAATCTTATCATAGGGGTTCAATCCTTTTCGGTTCAAAACATCCTTCATGGCCGTATCCAAATCATTTTCCGCTGTTTGTCTGATATCTTCAGGACCCTGCATTTGTTTTTTAAGTCTATCCAACTCTTGTTGAGGCACCAAGTACATTTTAGTGGCCATCACACCAAGTGTTCAACCCCCACGTCTGGCCGCAATAAGGCTGGTGATGAAGGGCACGGCTATACTGAGTAAAGGTAGAAGAAAACCCCCAGACTGTTGTATACTATGTCTTTTCTTTTGAAGACTGGCCCTTTTATTGGCAAAGAGTTTGATCGCTGTCTTTTGTCTCCTTAATTTTTTCAATTGGTTCAGGGTGAGTGGAATGCGTCCTTTGAGAAGATTCAAAGCAATCTCACATAGGGCTAATATGAGATCTGAAGAACAGCGACCCAAGATGGCCTTCCGTTCTTTAGCTGTAGAACCCACTAGCCTTCTCAAGAGGGGGAGGTTTCTTTTTAAACGCAGAGACATAGCGTTTACTTTTTAGGAAGGTATGCAGCAGGCCTCTCCCCCGGAAACAGCCCTGTACGTAGCCTAAGGTGTTCTGGAGTATTTGCTTTTAAATCCACGATTAAATAAGAAAATGGCTCTTTGGTAGCGTCCTCATAGCTCTCCATAAAGTATGATTTCCGTCCAGGGTACATCTGCTGAGCTAGAGTGCTAATTTGCAGTTTGTCTCTAGGATTTTTAAACAATACCATGTAGTTGGCATTCAAGCTAATGGTCCGACTATTTTTACCTTGGTGAAACACATTCTGGACCAAGTAAAGCACGGACAGGTTTCTATGATGAGTATATTGGGTAAAAGCTCGTGCAATTTCAGGGTGTTCGCTACCAGCAAATAGCATATCGTCCAAAACCAGCAGATTATTTACATGTGGGGGGAGAAGTTCATCATCAGACAGAGAATCGGGTATTCCTTCAACAAACTTGATTTTTATTGTCTTCAATAATTCATCATACAGAGGTTGGTAACATGAATAACACCATACAATATTGTCAGGCTTTTGAGATAACACATGTTCAGAATTCTCTAAAATACTTTTTACAAAAAAAGTTTTACCACTGTTTGAAGGGCCTGCAATTAATGCTGAAAAAGGCAATTGTAGACGGGGGTCAAAACCCTCGACAGCAGTCATAATATCTTAAGCTTTAAGACACACTGGGGCTTGTAGCATAAGTCAGTAGCCAAAGGGCAATGTGGTACCGTCAGGCAATAGCTGTCTCTTGTCATAGACTACCCTGAATCTTTTAGTGAGTGGTGCGTTTCTTAGATGGAACCCCTTTTTATCCCTCACTATTTTGTTGTAGGAGCTCAAAATCTCCAAGTCACTATTCTTGTCCTTTACGAACCCCTCGACCAAGCGCGTGATTGATTCCAAGTTTACACGCGGTGCATTTTCATAGTTTTGAGTCACGCCTTTGGCTTTCAACACCACGTGATTGGCTTTAGTCCTAAAAGCATAGCTTTTTGGACCACATGAGGACCATTCTGTAATATGGTCACCCTCTTCGAGTTCACTCGTTAAACCCCCAAGATAGTTGCTAAGTGGGGGGGGTCCAATCCCCCGGTTTGCTTACATAGACCACAGAGTCTGTGTCGTGGTAAAGAACCCGCCTCTGAAGCTGTTCCATGAGGGTGTACAGTTCAAGGCGGCCATAGGCTGTGGTAAATGCTGCAAGAAACACATTTACATTACCCGGGGGTAGAACCCACTTTTGGTGGCGCCTCCATTGCACCAAGGCAATGTCTTGACTCAAGAAAGAAAAATGTGAAATTTCGTATTGGTCCGAAAAAACAAATTCCAAAAATTCTTCGGGGTCTTTAATGATCGAAGTTGTTAGCATATTGCATCTCTGCGCTAATTTCCCCCAAAGGGAGTTCAAGTACAATTTCGACACATTTCTTTTGGTTTTGTTGACCTCTATTCTGTCAGGGTCAAGAAGTATGCCTTCTCTGTCATGGTAGTCTTGAATGTACTGGTCTTTACTTTCTTGATCTGTGACCGATGCAGGATAGCCTGAAGCCATCTGCTTGCATCTCAAGAAGGTTTTGATGTACTCTTTAAAAAGTGTGTCTGATTTCCTGGAAAAGTTCCACACTTCAAAGATTTTGGCCACACGATACCCCTTCTCTAAAGCCTTAGAGAATTCTACAGTGACCCATACACCAGTCAGGGCTCTTTCTTGATCTGTGTGATCACAGGGGTTTTCCTGGTTGTGGTTTTCACAGCATGTGCGACAAAGGGGAAAGAAAAGTTTTCCTTTAGGACCCTTGTAAGGCAACACAGGTATAAACAGCCCCCTAGGAGGGTAGACAGTCGCTTTGATTAAACCAAAATAATTTTGGGGTTCGTCAAAGTCGCTGTGAATAATTTCAGGATGCCCTATAGGATAGAATGAGGAACTCATTACATGAGGATATAGGGATGTAAAATCTACATAGCCTATTGTCTCGTCGGGTTGAGCTACATAACGCAATGTCAAAGCATTGGTCCGGCCTCCAAACAAGGCCTGTCGCGGTTCCAGGGGCTCTGGAGGGTCATAATGGGTAAGGAAGGCCTTAAGGATGTGTGTGTGTGTGTGTGTTTACATGTGTGTTTTTTAACGGCGGTATTTGCTTGTTTTAGCCCTAATGTTTTTTAACATACGGGGTAGCTCGCTACGCCAGAATGACACATCCTGATTGTATTGATGCTCGAGTAGAATACACATGCGCCTCTGGAGTAGAGCCTTTCGTGATTTTAAACCCAGGGTAAACGCTTTGAAAAAAACGTTCTTGGTCTATTTCAGAATCTGCTGTTTCCCCCACAGAATTGGCCGATTCAAGAAGGTTGGCAGCTTCACAGAACATCAAATCGTCTACCTCAGAAATGTCATTTAAATCTTTGACATCATCAGGTTTCGCTGTTTTCTTGACTGGTGTCTTTGGAGCCTCCTCGGGGATGCTTGTCTGGGCATCCTCCGATGTTTGTGCGTTATCTTTATAAGCCGGTGAGGAGTCTGAAATAAAAATAATACATACAAAAATAGGTTATTAACCCTAAAATATGTTAAAAGTGCCAAATACATTTCAGATATAAGCCTATATATTAACAATACATTAATTAAATACCTCGGCTTTTTTGACGAGGGCTGTTCTGAAGAAGCTCTGAAACCAGGGGCTGATGTCTTTGTTCAACCTGTATTACAGCATCTGCAGGTTCGGTAGATGGTGAGCCTGAAAAAAAAAAGAAAAAAAAAGAAAAAAAAAAAAATAACAGCATTAGGCCTTGTTTTAACATATTCCGGCATAAAAAAATATATAAATATTAAAATAATAATATATATAAATAATAATATATAATTGATTCATACCTAGTCCTTGGAACGACGTCTCGTGAATATCGGCCAAGTAGAATTGTTCGGGTGAAGCGGAACTGTGGATCTGAGCACTAATTATCCTTTGGTGTTTAGAAATATGGGGGACAACGTTGTCCTGGCCAAGGGGAGTTGACCTGCCGTTTAAAGTCTCTGTTCGCTGCTTTTGTGTAAATACATCCTGGGAGTAGGGCAGAATTGTCTCGTAGTCATATGCTTCGCAGAAACCGTTCAGGCTCCATAGGGCCTCGTTTAACCTTCTAGGCTTTAGGTCCTCTGTAAACATATAAAATAACTTTTAATATAAGATGCCCACACTTTTTGTTTTTAAGGTATAAATATTTTTATGTATGGAATTCTTGGAGCTTACTTACGTTTACAATTCAGGGCAGGCGTTTGTTTGTCTGCACTTTGTTCCGGAGCCCCATTGGATGGTTCGAGCTCAGTTATACCTCGGAGTATCTGCGTGAATGCTTCAGAATCTATAAAACATTCGACAATATTAAAGCTATAATCACTTTAGCTAATATTGCCTTGTTATACGGTAAGCATACTGATCCTAATGATTGTTTAATATTTCTATAACATCCCACGCTTTTCAAACAATTCCCCACAACAACCAAATCTAATAAAGATTTATTTCAAGAACTCACCTTGCGATAGATCCATTAGACTGTTTTCCCCGATTATCTTTTTTAACGCTTCAGTCCGATAACGATTCTTGGAGTTTCTGGAGGTGCTGTTTGCATCGGAACTAAAACGCTGCTAACATTGCCCATGGTTTCTAGCGCTTTTGTACCCTACGACCTAGAGAAAAACCCCTGAATGATTTTTTACATAGCATTTGGGGTTTGTCGTTTTTTTCGGGCTATACCCCCGCCCATGGTATATTTGACACATTTCAAACACATGGTATTGGGTGTGTCTAAACATTAGGATCCTTTTGGATCTTCTAAAATCTCCGGGGTGCTAGCACCTAGATGCATGGGGGGTGGGTTGGTCTCGACATCGCTGGGATGAATGACTTTTTAGCCCACCTAAAAAAATAGTTTTATGAAAGGCCTTTAAGATTAGGAGTCGTAAGACACAATATTATTGTTGGGGGGTAGGCATCTGTTTTGCAGGCTAGTGTAAACCTTGGTTTCAAACGACCCACCAGGCATGCAAGGGTATTTTTTTAACAAACAACCCGCCCCCCCCTTTTTCTGTTTTTGAAACACACACACACACACACACACACACACACAGCCACTACAGAAAACTCCCTCACGCACATACGCGCGCACATGGCTTTTTCCGCAAGTTTTTTCTCAGGGACAGACGGCGCTAAGAGTGAACAAACGCGAGAGTTCATAACGTGGTGAGATTCTGATTTTAAAACCATTTATTTCATTCAAAATATTTAGTACATACATTTTATATCCTTACATTCTTAAGGTATTTTACGATGCCTTTCTTACAGATCCTGGGAGCTTATGCAACCAACCGCCATTGTCCGTGTCGAGTTCGCCCTCAAAAGGCAAGGCTCTCTTGCTAGGTCCATCAACACTTGGTAAGTTTTCACTCCAGGGGTAGATCCTCCGTCGGGCCTTTTGGTCTTGACTCTGTCTCAAGGAAAGCCTCGCCCAGCGCTTTAACTGTTCCCCATTTTGGAAGAGAATGTCCAGCTTATTCATAAGTGTTATGAAAATTGGATAATCCACCCATTTAAAACTAAACACAGGAATAAAAAAGTTTACATGTTTGCGTGCTCTGGAAGCTACAGGAGAATTGACAGACTTTGTAGCATTAGCCTTATCATAAAGGTCACAGGCTAAAATTGTCACTTTGTTGTCAGGGCTATAGTCCATTGAAGCAATTCTTAGAGCCTTGAGATCACTGCGGCCGCAGACCTGTTCTTCCAACGCATATCCTGGCACATTTGTAACACTCAGGACCTGTTCAATTTTACAAAGAGCCAGCCTGATGTTTAGCCATTCTCTCATCCCCAGAGCCGGGGGAAAACTCCCAGGTTTTGCAGGATAAAGGGGTTTGGGTCCACGGTCTGTGAATATCTTTACCGTAGAATCCTCCGGGTGGAATATGTAAGACATGTGGCCCTCACTCGTACCCAAAAATCCTTTAAAACATTCTGGAGCTTCACACAGAACTTCTTCAAGGCTTTGGTCACTGGGTTCATGACAAGCCGAGCATAACATCCCTAAAATTGGCATAGGTGTCATTTTTGTTTAATATTCAGGGGGGTTATCATGTGCACTCTTAAACAGGAATTGTTCAGGCGCTTTATAAGGGGCATTAACCAACCCAAACCGTGAGAAACAGTAACAGGTTGACCTGACACATGGTCACTTACTCAACCCTGGGCATGCACCCTTCTACATGACATAGGGTCATAAATCATTACATAGGGTCATAAATCAGGCTTGGGTCATCAATCATTAACGGCCTGTCAAATGGACCCTTACTCACCCCATAGCCCCCACCTAACCAGGCTTGCCTATCAGGATTGGGTCATCAATCATTAACGGCCTGTCAAATGGACCCTTACTCACCCCATAGCCCCCACCTAACCAGGCTTGCCTGACCAGAAGACATGCACACGTCATCACTACATAGGGTTCACATAGCGTTCACATAGGTTCACATAGGGTCATCAATCAAAATTTTGACACGTGACATCTACTTTAATCTCTCTAATGGGTATTTTCAACATTAATTTACTTTGATTCACGTACCTTTACGTCATTTGACTCAAAATAAATGAGTTCCATTCTTTTTGAAGTCAAATTTTTTCATTTTCTCTTTAAAAAAATGAATTGATCTCATTTTGCACTTCATTCATTTGTAAAAACTCGTCATAAGTTTGCTGTCGCGACTGAAGAAGACAGAATGTGAAAGACACATGAGATGAACTACAGAAGATTTGAACTGAAGCATGGTCAAGAGTTTGGAAGACTGTTATGCTCACAAGTAAAGCACAAAACACTCACATGATGTTCAATCGTTCCAAGCATCGTGGACACGTCAATCGATATCTTCACTGTCATTGCTGCAGAAAGCAAAAAATAACTTTTGGCACAAGGCTCGTTGGTCTAGGGGTATGATTCTCGCTTAGGGTGCGAGAGGTCCCGGGTTCAAATCCCGGATGAGCCCTTTTGCAGATCCTTGAACAAGCTCAGACAGGCAGATCTTGGGCCACTGGTCGGAACACCAACTATCACCTCTTGGGCACAGGACAAGGGGGCTGAATGGATTTGACGATGGACTGCAAATCTATTTTGATATGCACTTGTTGGTTCAAAGTAGCACAACATTTATTATTTTAGATAACCTGCAGAATGTAGGAGCATTTCTGACTTCCACGAACAACGATAATGATTCAAATGTAATACACTTGAAATGACATCCAGCCCCTAAAACAAATGAAGTCCTCATGATCTGCATTGGCCGGGAATCGAACCCGGGTCAACTGCTTGGAAGGCAGCTATGCTCACCACTATACCACCAATGCTATGTGCAGCTCATTAGCCACATGGAGACATCGACTCATATCTTGACCGTCATTTTTGTGGAAAGTGATAATTCTTTCACCAAACAGATCGTTGGTTTGAGTGTATGATTATGGCTTAGGTTGCGAGAGGTCCCTGGTTAAAAAATCTATAATTTGAATCACTACAGGTTACCTTCAGATTAGTCCCGTGACACTTGTGGGGAACGTAGGGCAAAACAGAGAACATTGCGACAAGTGGGGTCACATTAGTTTGTAGCCCAAAGATTTTGGATTCTACAAACAGAAGTTGGCACATAGACGGTTCTGACTTCAGACGAGTCTCCTGACACTTGTGGGGGATGTAGAGAAAAATTGAGAATACCACCGTGTTCGTGAGGGTCTCCCCTTTCCAGAGAGTGGTCATATGAATTTTGTACGTCAAACGGTTCGGAAGCTAGAGATGTTTTTGTGAGAAGACCGATTATAGGTATGTCTTATGTTTTGACAAAAACCGATCTAGGTCCACCATCTTTCACTGCAGATATGGAGGGGTAACATAAGCAGTTGTGGAGGATCGAGACGGATACGCTGAGTCTCAATCTCTCTAGTTGAAAACGGATCTATTTGAATGGGTATTTTCAACATTAATTTACTTTGATTCACGTACCTTTACGTCATTTGACTCAAAATAAATGAGTTCCATTCTTTTTGAAGTCAAATATTTTCATTTTCTCTTTAAAAAAATGAATTGATCTCATTTTGCACTTCATTCATTTGTAAAAACTCGTCATAAGTTTGCTGTCGCGACTGAAGAAGACAGAATGTGAAAGACACATGAGATGAACTACAGAAGATTTGAACTGAAGCATGGTCAAGAGTTTGGAAGACTGTTATGCTCACAAGTAAAGCACAAAACACTCACATGATGTTCAATCGTTCCAAGCATCGTGGACACGTCAATCGATATCTTCACTGTCATTGCTGCAGAAAGCAAAAAATAACTTTTGGCATAAGGCTCGTTGGTCTAGGGGTATGATTCTCGCTTAGGGTGCGAGAGGTCCCGGGTTCAAATCCCGGATGAGCCCTTTTGCAGATCCTTGAACAAGCTCAGACAGGTAGATCTTGGGCCACTGGTCGGAACACCAACTATCACCTCTTGGGCACAGGACAAGGGGGCTGAATGGATTTGACGATGGACTGCAAATCTATTTTGATATGCACTTGTTGGTTCAAATTAGCACAACATTTATTATTTTAGATAACCTGCAGAATGTAGGAGCATTTCTGACTTCCACGAACAACGATAATGATTCAAATGTAATACACTTGAAATGACATCCAGCCCCTAAAACAAATGAAGTCCTCATGATCTGCATTGGCCGGGAATCGAACCCGGGTCAACTGCTTGGAAGGCAGCTATGCTCACCACTATACCACCAATGCTATGTGCAGCTCATTAGCCACATGGAGACATCGACTCATATCTTGACCGTCATTTTTGTGGAAAGTGATAATTCTTTCACCAAACAGATCGTTGGTTTGAGTGTATGATTATGGCTTAGGTTGCGAGAGGTCCCTGGTTAAAAAATCTATAATTTGAATCACTACAGGTTACCTTCAGATTAGTCCCGTGACACTTGTGGGGAACGTAGGGCAAAACAGAGAACATTGCGACAAGTGGGGTCACATTAGTTTGTAGCCCAAAGATTTTGGATTCTACAAACAGAAGTTGGCACATAGACGGTTCTGACTTCAGACGAGTCTCCTGACACTTGTGGGGGATGTAGAGAAAAATTGAGAATACCACCGTGTTCGTGAGGGTCTCCCCTTTCCAGAGAGTGGTCATATGAATTTTGTACGTCAAACGGTTCGGAAGCTAGAGATGTTTTTGTGAGAAGACCGATTATAGGTATGTCTTATGTTTTGACAAAAACCGATCTAGGTCCACCATCTTTCACTGCAGATATGGAGGGGTAACATAAGCAGTTGTGGAGGATCGAGACGGATACGCTGAGTCTCAATCTCTCTAGTTGAAAACGGATCTATTTGAATGGGTATTTTCAACATTAATTTACTTTGATTCACGTACCTTTACGTCATTTGACTCAAAATAAATGAGTTCCATTCTTTTTGAAGTCAAATTTTTTCATTTTCTCTTTAAAAAAATGAATTGATCTCATTTTGCACTTCATTCATTTGTAAAAACTCGTCATAAGTTTGCTGTCGCGACTGAAGAAGACAGAATGTGAAAGACACATGAGATGAACTACAGAAGATTTGAACTGAAGCATGGTCAAGAGTTTGGAAGACTGTTATGCTCACAAGTAAAGCACAAAACACTCACATGATGTTCAATCGTTCCAAGCATCGTGGACACGTCAATCGATATCTTCACTGTCATTGCTGCAGAAAGCAAAAAATAACTTTTGGCATAAGGCTCGTTGGTCTAGGGGTATGATTCTCGCTTAGGGTGCGAGAGGTCCCGGGTTCAAATCCCGGATGAGCCCTTTTGCAGATCCTTGAACAAGCTCAGACAGGTAGATCTTGGGCCACTGGTCGGAACACCAACTATCACCTCTTGGGCACAGGACAAGGGGGCTGAATGGATTTGACGATGGACTGCAAATCTATTTTGATATGCACTTGTTGGTTCAAATTAGCACAACATTTATTATTTTAGATAACCTGCAGAATGTAGGAGCATTTCTGACTTCCACGAACAACGATAATGATTCAAATGTAATACACTTGAAATGACATCCAGCCCCTAAAACAAATGAAGTCCTCATGATCTGCATTGGCCGGGAATCGAACCCGGGTCAACTGCTTGGAAGGCAGCTATGCTCACCACTATACCACCAATGCTATGTGCAGCTCATTAGCCACATGGAGACATCGACTCATATCTTGACCGTCATTTTTGTGGAAAGTGATAATTCTTTCACCAAACAGATCGTTGGTTTGAGTGTATGATTATGGCTTAGGTTGCGAGAGGTCCCTGGTTAAAAAATCTATAATTTGAATCACTACAGGTTACCTTCAGATTAGTCCCGTGACACTTGTGGGGAACGTAGGGCAAAACAGAGAACATTGCGACAAGTGGGGTCACATTAGTTTGTAGCCCAAAGATTTTGGATTCTACAAACAGAAGTTGGCACATAGACGGTTCTGACTTCAGACGAGTCTCCTGACACTTGTGGGGGATGTAGAGAAAAATTGAGAATACCACCGTGTTCGTGAGGGTCTCCCCTTTCCAGAGAGTGGTCATATGAATTTTGTAGGTCAAACGGTTCGGAAGCTAGAGATGTTTTTGTGAGAAGACCGATTATAGGTATGTCTTATGTTTTGACAAAAACCGATCTAGGTCCACCATCTTTCACTGCAGATATGGAGGGGTAACATAAGCAGTTGTGGAGGATCGAGACGGATACGCTGAGTCTCAATCTCTCTAGTTGAAAACGGATCTATTTGAATGGGTATTTTCAACATTAATTTACTTTGATTCACGTACCTTTACGTCATTTGACTCAAAATAAATGAGTTCCATTCTTTTTGAAGTCAAATTTTTTCATTTTCTCTTTAAAAAAATGAATTGATCTCATTTTGCACTTCATTCATTTGTAAAAACTCGTCATAAGTTTGCTGTCGCGACTGAAGAAGACAGAATGTGAAAGACACATGAGATGAACTACAGAAGATTTG
Source organism: Oncorhynchus kisutch (assembly GCF_002021735.2). Lineage (NCBI taxonomy): Eukaryota > Metazoa > Chordata > Actinopteri > Salmoniformes > Salmonidae > Oncorhynchus > Oncorhynchus kisutch. The sequence goes on along the minus strand of NC_034190.2, from coordinate 43,147,710 downwards.
AACTGAAGCATGGTCAAGAGTTTGGAAGACTGTTATGCTCACAAGTAAAGCACAAAACACTCACATGATGTTCAATCGTTCCAAGCATCGTGGACACGTCAATCGATATCTTCACTGTCATTGCTGCAGAAAGCAAAAAATAACTTTTGGCATAAGGCTCGTTGGTCTAGGGGTATGATTCTCGCTTAGGGTGCGAGAGGTCCCGGGTTCAAATCCCGGATGAGCCCTTTTGCAGATCCTTGAACAAGCTCAGACAGGCAGATCTTGGGCCACTGGTCGGAACACCAACTATCACCTCTTGGGCACAGGACAAGGGGGCTGAATGGATTTGACGATGGACTGCAAATCTATTTTGATATGCACTTGTTGGTTCAAAGTAGCACAACATTTATTATTTTAGATAACCTGCAGAATGTAGGAGCATTTCTGACTTCCACGAACAACGATAATGATTCAAATGTAATACACTTGAAATGACATCCAGCCCCTAAAACAAATGAAGTCCTCATGATCTGCATTGGCCGGGAATCGAACCCGGGTCAACTGCTTGGAAGGCAGCTATGCTCACCACTATACCACCAATGCTATGTGCAGCTCATTAGCCACATGGAGACATCGACTCATATCTTGACCGTCATTTTTGTGGAAAGTGATAATTCTTTCACCAAACAGATCGTTGGTTTGAGTGTATGATTATGGCTTAGGTTGCGAGAGGTCCCTGGTTAAAAAATCTATAATTTGAATCACTACAGGTTACCTTCAGATTAGTCCCGTGACACTTGTGGGGAACGTAGGGCAAAACAGAGAACATTGCGACAAGTGGGGTCACATTAGTTTGTAGCCCAAAGATTTTGGATTCTACAAACAGAAGTTGGCACATAGACGGTTCTGACTTCAGACGAGTCTCCTGACACTTGTGGGGGATGTAGAGAAAAATTGAGAATACCACCGTGTTCGTGAGGGTCTCCCCTTTCCAGAGAGTGGTCATATGAATTTTGTAGGTCAAACGGTTCGGAAGCTAGAGATGTTTTTGTGAGAAGACCGATTATAGGTATGTCTTATGTTTTGACAAAAACCGATCTAGGTCCACCATCTTTCACTGCAGATATGGAGGGGTAACATAAGCAGTTGTGGAGGATCGAGACGGATACGCTGAGTCTCAATCTCTCTAGTTGAAAACGGATCTATTTGAATGGGTATTTTCAACATTAATTTACTTTGATTCACGTACCTTTACGTCATTTGACTCAAAATAAATGAGTTCCATTCTTTTTGAAGTCAAATTTTTTCATTTTCTCTTTAAAAAAATGAATTGATCTCATTTTGCACTTCATTCATTTGTAAAAACTCGTCATAAGTTTGCTGTCGCGACTGAAGAAGACAGAATGTGAAAGACACATGAGATGAACTACAGAAGATTTGAACTGAAGCATGGTCAAGAGTTTGGAAGACTGTTATGCTCACAAGTAAAGCACAAAACACTCACATGATGTTCAATCGTTCCAAGCATCGTGGACACGTCAATCGATATCTTCACTGTCATTGCTGCAGAAAGCAAAAAATAACTTTTGGCATAAGGCTCGTTGGTCTAGGGGTATGATTCTCGCTTAGGGTGCGAGAGGTCCCGGGTTCAAATCCCGGATGAGCCCTTTTGCAGATCCTTGAACAAGCTCAGACAGGCAGATCTTGGGCCACTGGTCGGAACACCAACTATCACCTCTTGGGCACAGGACAAGGGGGCTGAATGGATTTGACGATGGACTGCAAATCTATTTTGATATGCACTTGTTGGTTCAAAGTAGCACAACATTTATTATTTTAGATAACCTGCAGAATGTAGGAGCATTTCTGACTTCCACGAACAACGATAATGATTCAAATGTAATACACTTGAAATGACATCCAGCCCCTAAAACAAATGAAGTCCTCATGATCTGCATTGGCCGGGAATCGAACCCGGGTCAACTGCTTGGAAGGCAGCTATGCTCACCACTATACCACCAATGCTATGTGCAGCTCATTAGCCACATGGAGACATCGACTCATATCTTGACCGTCATTTTTGTGGAAAGTGATAATTCTTTCACCAAACAGATCGTTGGTTTGAGTGTATGATTATGGCTTAGGTTGCGAGAGGTCCCTGGTTAAAAAATCTATAATTTGAATCACTACAGGTTACCTTCAGATTAGTCCCGTGACACTTGTGGGGAACGTAGGGCAAAACAGAGAACATTGCGACAAGTGGGGTCACATTAGTTTGTAGCCCAAAGATTTTGGATTCTACAAACAGAAGTTGGCACATAGACGGTTCTGACTTCAGACGAGTCTCCTGACACTTGTGGGGGATGTAGAGAAAAATTGAGAATACCACCGTGTTCGTGAGGGTCTCCCCTTTCCAGAGAGTGGTCATATGAATTTTGTAGGTCAAACGGTTCGGAAGCTAGAGATGTTTTTGTGAGAAGACCGATTATAGGTATGTCTTATGTTTTGACAAAACCGATCTAGGTCCACCATCTTTCACTGCAGATATGGAGGGGTAACATAAGCAGTTGTGGAGGATCGAGACGGATACGCTGAGTCTCAATCTCTCTAGTTGAAAACGGATCTATTTGAATGGGTATTTTCAACATTAATTTACTTTGATTCACGTACCTTTACGTCATTTGACTCAAAATAAATGAGTTCCATTCTTTTTGAAGTCAAATTTTTTCATTTTCTCTTAAAAAATGAATTGATCTCATTTTGCACTTCATTCATTTGTAAAAACTCGTCATAAGTTTGCTGTCGCGACTGAAGAAGACAGAATGTGAAAGACACATGAGATGAACTACAGAAGATTTGAACTGAAGCATGGTCAAGAGTTTGGAAGACTGTTATGCTCACAAGTAAAGCACAAAACACTCACATGATGTTCAATCGTTCCAAGCATCGTGGACACGTCAATCGATATCTTCACTGTCATTGCTGCAGAAAGCAAAAAATAACTTTTGGCATAAGGCTCGTTGGTCTAGGGGTATGATTCTCGCTTAGGGTGCGAGAGGTCCCGGGTTCAAATCCCGGATGAGCCCTTTTGCAGATCCTTGAACAAGCTCAGACAGGCAGATCTTGGGCCACTGGTCGGAACACCAACTATCACCTCTTGGGCACAGGACAAGGGGGCTGAATGGATTTGACGATGGACTGCAAATCTATTTTGATATGCACTTGTTGGTTCAAAGTAGCACAACATTTATTATTTTAGATAACCTGCAGAATGTAGGAGCATTTCTGACTTCCACGAACAACGATAATGATTCAAATGTAATACACTTGAAATGACATCCAGCCCCTAAAACAAATGAAGTCCTCATGATCTGCATTGGCCGGGAATCGAACCCGGGTCAACTGCTTGGAAGGCAGCTATGCTCACCACTATACCACCAATGCTATGTGCAGCTCATTAGCCACATGGAGACATCGACTCATATCTTGACCGTCATTTTTGTGGAAAGTGATAATTCTTTCACCAAACAGATCGTTGGTTTGAGTGTATGATTATGGCTTAGGTTGCGAGAGGTCCCTGGTTAAAAAATCTATAATTTGAATCACTACAGGTTACCTTCAGATTAGTCCCGTGACACTTGTGGGGAACGTAGGGCAAAACAGAGAACATTGCGACAAGTGGGGTCACATTAGTTTGTAGCCCAAAGATTTTGGATTCTACAAACAGAAGTTGGCACATAGACGGTTCTGACTTCAGACGAGTCTCCTGACACTTGTGGGGGGATGTAGAGAAAAATTGAGAACAACCACCGTGTTCGTGAGGGTCTCCCCTTTCAGAGAGTGGTCATATGAATTTTGTAGGTCAAACGGTTCGGAAGCTAGAGATGTTTTGTTGAGAAGACCGATTATAGGTATGTCTTATGTTTTGGACAAAAACCGATCTAGGTCCACCATCTTTCACTGCAGATAGGAGGGGTAACATAAGCAGTTGTGGAGGATCGAGACGGATACGCTGAGTCTCAATCTCCTA